>NW_025968687.1:0-21631 GCF_021869965.1 Rhincodon typus | reverse complement strand
ACATCTGTGGTAGGTAACAAGGTGTAGAGCTGGACGAACACAGCAGGACTTCCTGCTCCTATGATGCTGCTTGGCCTGCTGTGTTCATCCAGCTCTACACCTTGTTAGCCTTCCTGCTCCTATGATACTGCTTGGCCTGCTGTGTTCGTCCAGCTCTACACCTTGTTAGCCTCCCTGCTCCTATGATACTGCTTGGCCTGCTGTATTAATCCAGCTCTACACCTTGTCAGCCTTCCTGCTCCTATGATGCTGCTTGGCCTGCTGTGTTCATCCAGCTCTACACCTTGTTATCTCAGATTCTCCAGCATCAGCAGTTCCTAATATCTCTGTCAGAAGTTCTGTTCACTCTGAGAGCTGGCTCTGAGAAGCCAGACCAGTGTCGAGTACAATGCACATGTAAATTAATGGTGCTTTAATGATGGATACCAGCCTATTTGGAGTTAAATAAGTTAAACAAATAAACAAAAATTCTTGTCCAATAACTTGCAGAGTGGAATTCCCTCCCTAAGAGCAGGTCAAGAAGGCAGTTCACCACCACCTTCTCAAAGGCACCTGGAGACAGGCAATAAATTCTGGCCCAGTCAGCGATGGCCGCAAGTGAATTAGGTAGAAGTGTTGGGAGGAGTACAAATAGTTCTCCTCTTCTGCCCACCAAATGTACATCCAGTGATTTTAAATCAGTGTCTCTGGTTAGCCATCTGCTCCCTTGAAGGAAGTTATTTTTTGCCTGTTCACTTCCTCAAAACCTCTCATTACCTTCAAAACTTCCATTAAGTTCCCAGCTCTTAACTTTCCCTGTTGCAAGAAACAGTCATCACATCTCCAACCTCTCCTCAGAGTTTAAGCACATTATGCAGTAGAAACAGAAGGATTTTCTTTTCATTTTCAGACTGACACTGCGAAGAGAATAGAACAAGATGTCGCCAGAGCTTTCCAGGAAGACGACAATCCATGGACTGAATTAACTGCTTCAACCAGTACCAGCTGAACAACGAGCTTTCATATGGATGCAGGGATAAGCCTTCCCTAGGTTTGAGTGTTTGTGGGCTGGGTGGTGGAGTGAAAGCACTGAATCTTCCTTTCATACACTTTAAATGACTTGCCCTCAAATAGTCTTGTATATTCTATATTCATGGGCAGCAAGGTGGCTCAGTGCTTAGCACTGCTGCCTCACAGCCAGGCCCCTCAGGCGACTGTCTGTGCGGAGTTTGCACATTCTCCCCATGTCTGCATGCGTTTTCCCGGGTGCTCCGGTTTCCTCCCACAGTCCAACGATGTGCAGGCTCGTTGGATTGGCCATGCTAAATTATCCATAGCGTCCAGGGATGTACAGACTAAATGAATTAGCAATGGGAAATGCAGGGTAACAGGGATAGAGAAGAGATGTGGGTCTGGGTGGCATGCTATCCAGACGGTCAGTGTGGACTCAATGGGCCAAATAGCCTGCTTCCATACTGTAGAGATTCGATGATTCTAACAGAGCTTGTGCTTTCTTTTGTGCATCAAGCTTTTATGCATTTGTTAAATGTACATTGGTAGTTACTCATGAAGATATCCAGTGAATGTCCACCACAGAAAACGAGAAGAAAATTAAACATTACAATCTATCAAGCCAGAATTCACTCTGGGATCTGAAACGTCCAGTATTATCAGCTGGAATCATAATAAAATGGAGGCTCTTTGCAGGATCAACATTTATTGAATTTAATAAAGACTTGTGAATCTTTAAAAATAGACTTCCTGGATGCGGTGAAGACAGAAACAGGAATGCCGTGATGTATATTACATGGGTTGGAATTTCAAAATGGTTTTGACTGTTGTTCCCGGAGGCAGAAGATACAACAGTGGATTCTTTGAAATCTTGACTAAAGCTAAAACTGAGATTTAATAGCAACATGTTAGAGGTAGAAATAAGAGAACAATGTCATAAGGTCAGATACTTAAAGTGATTACCAAGCATTTAGAGTTTAAAAAAAAGAGCAAGATATGAATTTGGTGCGTCAAACTGCTAAAATTAACTATAATTCTGTTAGAAATGATAACACCTAAATTAGTGGAAAAGCAAAATAAAAAGAAATGAAAAATAAGGTATGTGATAGAAAAACTAAAAAGGGAAATGAAAAGAAAGGAAAAAGTGAAACAAAGATAAATGGAAATGGTGGAGAATGAAAAATAAAAGACATTTGGAAAGGGACATAGAAATAAGGACTCTTAAATTGGTGAGAGAGGAGAAAGAAAAAGTAAGAACAATGGGAAGGGGAAGGGAATTTTTGCAAGTGATTGATGAAATTCCAATGGCAGATCCCTAAGTGTGAGGAAAATTCAGGCTAAAATACTTAAATATTTGTATTAGCCAAGATTGCATGAAGATGTGGCTAAATCTTGCCGGGCATGCATGCCATACATGTCAGCTCATGGGGAAATCCCAACCACCAATCAAATAGTACCTTTAATTCTGCCACGACCTTTTGAAGATCTCTTTGGAAGGGTGTCAATGGATTGTGTCGGACACCTACCTAAAACTGGAAGTAGAAATTAGTGTCTTTCAGCGATTATGGATATTTCAATGAGATTTCCCATGGCAGTACATAAAAACATAGAAACATAGAAGATAGGAGCAGGAGGAGGCCATTCGGCCCTTCGATCCTGCTCCGCCATTCATCGCGATCATGGCTGATTGCTCAACTCAATAACTTAATCCTGTTTTCTCTCCATAAACTTTGATCCCATTCACCTCAAATGCTAAATCCAGTTGCCTCCTGAATACATTCAATATTTTGGCATTAACTACTGCCTGAATTCCACAGGCTCACCACTCTTTAGGTGAAGAAATGTCTCCTCTTCTCCATCTTATATTACCTTTGGCTAACATTGAGACTAAAAATGTTCGTTGGAAAATTAGTTATGTTATTTCTAAGCTATAGATTACCCAGTGAATAATCAGGCAAATGGTTAAACATTATGCTGCAAATATTCAAAGAAATACTGAATGGATTGGGAAAACAATAAGTTACACCTTTGGTTTATCATTTACAATCTCAAGGAAAATTAGAAAGATGGTAACAAACCTTAAAGACCATGGTTAAAGCTTATTGTCAGGAATGTCCTAATGATTCAGATAAAGGAATTCCCCTGTTGCTGTTTGCTATTAGGGATGCCCCTAGTGAGTCCACAGGTTTCAGATCTTTGAACTGGTTTATGGACATGAGGTGAAGGGGCCCTGTAAATTAATTTTAAAAATATTATTAAATCAAAGCTCACAGGCTTCACGTTCAATACATTTGTTAAGTCCTGAGAAAACTAAACTGAACCCATCAGTTGGTCAAAAAGCATTTGAGCAGTGCTCAACAAACATTGAAACCCAGATCAGAGTAAAATTGCCAAAGTTTAGAGTTTTGTTGTTAGAAATAAATTGTTCGTACTTTTACCTACTTTGGTGAACCATTAAAGTGATATTCACTGTGGTTTATCAAATCTAAAAAAAAACTCAATTATATAAATTATGCAGCGAGTTTTCCAGACAAGAGGAAAGTCAGTGAGTCTGTTATGTTGAAATGATACATGGACAGAGAGGATAGTTAGGATAGAAGTATGCTGAGAGTGGTGCAAGAAATAGAGAATGGAATAAATGTAGCTGAATGATTCGAGAATGAATCATAATTAACAATTCTAAAGCTGACCCTCTAATAAATCAAATTGGATATTATAGAGCTGATTGAGAGATTTGAGGAATGTTATGCTCTCTCCTGGAAAACTACCAAGAACATTTATGAAAGCTTCAACTGATGCATAAATCAATTTGTAATAGACCAGAAAATATGTCTTTTACTACACACTATGTTAATGTGGTATAGCATTATCTATAAAGCAGCAAATGTTTAGACTCAACACAGAGAGATCAGTCCAGTTGAGGGACGAGATCACACAGTCATAGAGTCAAACAGCAAGGAAACAGACCCTCTGGTCCAATTTGTCCATGCCAACCAAGTTTCCCACACCAAACTAGTCCCATTTGCCTTTGTTTGGCCCACATCCCTCTAAACCTTTCCTATTCATCTACCTGTCCAAATGCCTTTTAAATGTTGTAACTGTACCTGCATCTATCACTTCTTTTGGAGGTTTATTCTTCACGCGATCCACCCTCTGTGTGAAAAAGTTGCCCCTCAGGTCCCTTTTAGATCTTTCTCCTTTCACCTTAAAAACATGAGCACCAGTTTTGAACTCCCCATCATAAGGAAAAGACCTTTGTTATCACCTTATCTATGCCCCTCATGATTTGATAAACTTTTATAAGGTCACCCCTCAATCTCCTACAGTCCAGTGAGAAAAGTCCCAGCCTATCCAGTGTCCCCTTATAATTCAAGCTTTCCAGTACTGGCAACATCCTGGTAAATCTTTTCTGAACTGTCTCCAGCTTAATAATATAAGAATGTGACCAAACAGGTAGATGAGGGTAAAGTGGTTGATGTGGTGTGTATGGATTTCAGTAAAGCGTTTGATAAGGTTCCCCACGGTAGGCTATTGCAGAAAATACGGAGGCATGGGATTGAGGGTGATTTAGCGGTTTGGATCAGAAATTGGTTAACTGTAAGAAGACAGAGGGTGGTGGTTGATGGGAAATGTTCATCCTGGAGTTCAGTTACTAGTGATGTACCGCAAGGATCTGTTTTGGGGCCACTGCTGTTTGCCATTTTTATAAATGACCTGGATGAGGGCGTAGAAGGATGGGTTAGTAAATTTGCGGATGTCACCAAAGTCAGTGGAGTTGTGGATAGCGCGGAAGGATGTTACAGGTTACAGAGGGACATAGTTAAGCTGCAGAGCTGGGCTGAGAGGTGGCAAATGGAGTTTAATGCGGAAAAGTGTGAGGTGATTCACTTTGGAAGGAGTAACAGGAATACAGAGTACTGGGCTAATGGTAAGATTCTTGGTAGTGTGGATGAGCAGAGAGATCTCGGTGTCCATGTGCATAGATCACTGAAAGTTGCCATCCAGGTTGATAGCGTTGTTACGAAGGCGTACGGTGTGTTAGATTTTATTGGTAGAGGGATTGAGTTTCGGAGCCATGAGGTCATGTTGCAGCTGTACAAAATTCTGGTGCGGCCGCACTTGGAGTATTGCGTACAGTTCTGGTTGCCGCATTATAGGCAGGATGTGGAAGCATTGGAAAGGGTGCAGAGGAGATTTACCAGGATGTTGCCTGTTATGGAGGGAAGGTCTTATGAGGAAAGGCTGAGGGACTTGAGGCTGTTTTCGTTAGAGAGAAGAAGGTTAAGAGGTGACTTAATAGAGACATACAAGATGATCAGAGGATTAGATAGTTTGGACAGCGAGATCCTTTTTCCTCGGATGGTGATGGCTAGCACGAGGGGACATAGCTTTAAATTGAGGAGTGATAGATATAGGACAGATGTCAGAGGTAGGTTCTTTACTCAGAGAGTAGTAAGGGCGTGGAATGCCCTGCCTGCAACAGTAGTAGACTTGCCAACTTTAAGGGCATTTAACTGGTCATTGGATAAACATATGGATGGTAATGGAATAGTGTAGGTTAGATGGGCTTCAGATTGGTTTCACAGGTTGGTGCAACATCAAGGGCCAAACGGCCTGTACTGCGCTGTAATGTTCTATGTTCTATGTTCTATGTTCTATCTTTCCTATAGCAGGGTGACCAGAAATACTCCAAAGTGGCCTCACCAACATTGGTACAACCTCAACATGATGTCCCAACTCCTATACTCAATGGTCTGAGCAATGCAGGCAAGCGTGCTAAACACCTCTTAACCACCCTGTCTACCTGTGATGCAACTTTCAAAGAACTATGTCCCTGAACCCTTCAGTCTCTCTGTTTGACATCACTACCCAGGGCCTTACCATTAGCCGTATAAGTCCTGCCTTTGTTTGTTTTACCAAAATGCAATAGTCATGATATTATTGAACTGAGTCACAGTATCAGGATCTTACCTGCTGCCTCACCTCCCATTATGAAGAAGGGTCACTGGACTCGAAATATTTATTCTGTTTTCTCTCCACATGGATCTGCTCGACCTGCTGAGTTTCTCGAACAATTCCTGTTTATGTCTGTTTCAGATCTGCAGCATCCACTGCTTTTTATTTTGTTTCAGTAAGATCTTAACTATTGTGATGGTGCCAAAACTATATGGATTGTAGTAATTGTATATATTTGATTGCAAAGTCAATATGATATCAAAAGCGGATTCATATCCAATTTTCAGCTGGAGGAGAGGTGAAAGCGCGAGCCAGGGGGCAGCCGGTAAGTGAACTAATATATTCGGGCAATGGTTAGGGGAACAGACAAGAGATTCTGTGGTACCGAGTGAGACTCCCGGATGGTATGTTGCCTCGGATGTCTTGGAATGAGTCTACGGGATTCTTAAGGGGGAGGGTGAGCAGCCAGAAGTCGTGGTACACATTGGGAGCAACGACAAAGCTAGGAAAAGGGAAGAGGACCTGAAAAGTGAATATAGGAAGTTAGGGTGGAAGCTAAAGGAGGACGAGCAGAGTAGCAATCTTAGGATTACTACCGGTGCCATAGGCTGGTAAGGCCAGGAAAAGAGAGTGAGCGCAGCTGAACATGTGGCTACAGAGCTGGTGTAGGAGGGAGGGCTTCAGACACTTGGATCATTGGGATACCTTCTGGGGAAGGTGGAACTTTAAATTAGTTTGGCAGGGGGATGGGAACTAGAGCTACAGATCAGAGGATGGGGTAGCTGGTGTACAGGCAGTTACAGCATGCAGAGTCTGTGAGGAAGGATAGACAGTCGATAGGGCAAAGTTGCAGTCAGTGCGACAGGTTGAAGTGTGTCTATTTTAACGCAAGAAGTGTCAAGAATAAGTTTGATGAACTTAGAGCAGGGATCAGTACTTGGAACTACGATGTTGTGGCCATTACGGAGACTTGGATATCACAGGGGCAGGAATGGTTATTGGATGTTCCAGGGTTTAAATGTTTCAAAAGAAATGGGAGCGTGGTAAAAAAGGTGGGGGAGTGGCATTGCTAGTCAGGGATGGTATCACAGCTGCAGAAAGGGAGGTCGTGGAGGAGGGTTTCTCTACTGAGTCAGTATGGGTGCAAGTCAGAAACAGAAAAGGAGCAGTCACTTTATTGGGAGTTTTCTATAGACTCCCCAATAGTAACGGCAACTGAGGAAAAGATTGGGAGGCAGATTGTGGAAAGGTGCAACTGGAATAGGGTTGTTGTCATGGGCGACTTCAACTTCCCTAATCTCAACTGGAGCCTCCGAAGTGCAAATAGTTTGGATGGAGCAGGTTTTGTCAGGTGTGTCCAGGAAGGATTTCTGACTCAATATGTAGATAGGCCGACAAGAGGGGAGACCATATTGGATTTGGTGCTTGGCAACGAACCAGGCCAGGTGTCAGATCTCTCGGTGGGAGAGCATTTCGGTGAAAGTGATCGCAACTCCCTGACCTTTACTATAGTCATGGAGAGGGATAGGAGCAGACAGTATGGGAAAGTATTTAATTGGGGGAGGGGGAATTATAATGCTATTAGGCAAGAACTGCGGAACATAAATTGGGATCAGATGTTCTCAGGGAAAGGCACGACAGAAACGTGGAGGTTGTTTAGGGAGCAGTTGCTGTTGAACAGATTTGTCCCACTGAGGCAAGGAAGGGATGGTCAGGTGAAGGAACCTTGGATGACAAGACACGTGAAACATCTAGTCAAGAGGAAGAAGAAAACTTACTTAATGTTGAGGAAGCAAAGATCGGACAGGGCTCTAGAGGTCTACAAGGTAGCCAGGAAGGAACTGAAGAATGGACTTAGGAGAGCTAGAAGGGGGTATGAGAAAACCTTGGTGGGTAGGATCAAGGAAAACCCCAAGGCATTCTATGCTTATGTGAGGAACAAGAGGATGGCCAGAGTGAGGGTAGAGTCAATCAGGGATAGTGGAGGGAACTTATGCGCAGAGTCAGAGGAGGTAGGGGAGGTCCTTAATGAATACTTTGCTTCAGCATTCACCAGTGATGGAAACCTTGACGTTTGTGAGGACAGCATGAAACAGGCAGATATGCTCGAACAGGCTGATGTTAGGAGGGAGGATGTGTTAGAAATGTTGAAAAACATGAGAATAGATAAGTCCCCTGGGCCAGACAGGATATACCCAAGGTTTCTTTTTACGGCAAATGAGGGAAGAGATTGCTACCCCTTCGGCAATGATCTTTGTGTCCTCACTATCCGCTGGAGTAGTACCAGATGAGATGGCAAATGTCATTCCCTTGTTCAAGAAAGGGAATAGGGATAATCCTGGAAATTACAAATTGGCCAGTCTTACTTCTGTGGTGGGCAAATTATTGGAGAAGATTCTGAGAGATAGAATTTATGAATATTTGGAAAAGCACAGTTTGATTAGAAATAGTCAGCATGGCTTTGTGAGGGGGAGGTCATGCCTCACAAGCCTTATTGAATTCTTTGAGGATATGACAAAACACATCGATGAAGGTAGAGCAGTGGATGTGGTGTATATGGATTTTAGCAAGACATTTGATAAGGCTCCACATGGTAGGCTCATTCAGAAAGTAAGGAGGCATGGGATTCAGGGAAATTTGGCTGTCTGGATACAAAACTGGCTGTCCAATAGAAGACAGAGGGTGGTAGTAGATGGAAAGTATTCAGCCTGGAGCTCGGTGACCAGTGATGTTCCGCAGGGATCTGTTCTGGGATCTCTGCTGTTTGTGATCTTTATAAATGACTTGGATGAGGAAGTGGAAGGGTGGGTTAGTAAGTTTGCTGATGACACGAAGGTTGGTGGAGTTGTGGACAGCGTGGAGGGTTGTTGTAGGTTGCAACGGGACATTGACAAGATGCAGAGCTGGGCAAAGAAGTGGCAGATGGAATTCAACCCAGAAAAGCGTGAAGTGATGCATTTTGGAAGGTGGAATTTGAATGCCGAATACAGGGTCAATGGCAGGATTCTCAGCAGTGTGGAGGAACAGAGGGATCTTGGGGTCCACGTCCATAGATCCCTCAAGGTTGCTACCCAAGTTGATAGGGTTGTAAAGAAGGCGTATGGTGTGTTGGCTTTCATTGTCAAGGGAATTGCATTTAAGAGCCGCGAGGTTATGCTGCAGCTCTATAAAACCCTGGTTAGACCACACTAGGAATATTGCGTTTGGTTCTGGTCACCTCATTATAGGAAAGATGTGGAAGTTTTACAGAGGGTGCAGAGGAGATTTACCAGGATGCTGCCTGGACTGGAGGGCAGGTCTTATGAGGAAAGGTTGGGGGAGCTAGGGCTTTTTTCATTGGAGCGAAGAAGGATGAGACGTGACTTGATAGAGGTTTACAAGATGATGAGAGGCATAGATAGAGTGGATAGTCAGAGACTTTTTCCCAGGGCGGAAATGACTATTAAGAGGGGGCATAATTTTAAGGAGGATGGTATAGGGGAGATGTCAGAGGGAGGTTCTTCACACAGAGAGTGGTGGGCATGTGGAATGCGCTGCCGGCAGTGGTAGTGGAGTCAGATACTTTAGAGACTTTTAAGCGACTCTTGGATGGGCACGTGGGTGATAGTATAATGTCAGGTATGCAGGGTAATTTGATGTTAGAGTAGGATAATAGGTTGGCATAACATCATGGGCCGAAATGCATGTACTGTGCTGTACTGTTCTATGTTTTATGTTTTATGATTGGACGACTATATTGAAAGACTTTGGAACCCTGGACTTGTTTCATAAGTTGACTTTTTAAAGGGATAAAGATAAGTTATGTTAATCAATACAGTGAAAGAAATACCAATTTGGTGTACCCTGGAAAAACCTTATCACTGATATCTCATGCCAGAATGAAAATGTACCAGTAACTGTTCAGCAATTAACCAACAAAGTCATGTGTCTCTTGGTGATTTAGCTTGTCTTCAGCCAAATCTGGGAAGAATATTTATCATGCTGGAACAACTTGCTTAGTCAGTAATAAAGATCCAATTTGGTATAACCTTGGCCAAATGTGAATTTACCAAAGCCAAAGTAACCTATTTAGATCACACTCTGCAAGAGGACCAAATAACACATAGATTAGCAAAAGTAAAGGCTATCTCAGAGTTTACCAAGGCAAAATGAGAAATGCCAGCAATGTAATGGCCTCTTGCACAATTTTGTTAAAGAAAAGTAACAAATTTGAATTTACAGAGGAATAACAAAGTCCCTTTGAGCTGTACTGATTTCAGCAGAATGCGCCATTTACATAATCTGTGGATGCCAGTGATCCTGACATCGGTGCAATGTCATTACAGAGGGATGAGATGGGGATTGAATGATCAGTCAGTTATTTTTCACACCATTGAATATGTACTGGCAGAAATATTCAACAAACTAAAGAAGAGACTTTGCATTTAGTATTGGCTCTCCAATGTTTTGAAGTCTTCATACCTGACAACTCTACAGAGACAATTATGTGTACAGATCATAATCCTCTCACTTGCCTTGCAAAATTGCATAAAGAATATCTGAGGCTGTTTTGTCAGAGTTTGATGCTAAAACCATAAAATATGAAAATCATTCATGTCACAGGAAAAGACAAGAGCTTTGTCAGTTAGAAATATGGAAGAAAATGAATGTTGTGTTCAAAGTGGACTTGTGCAGAATATGATTGTTGTGGAAAGTCCCTGTATGAAAGTCATGCTAATGTATTGTTACTATCAAAGCATAAGCCATATAACTAGAATAGATAAAGCGATAAAAGGAAAATGTAAGAAAATGAAAAGGCGTGTTAAAGATACATTTACACTTTTTTTCTGCAAGGAGAATCAATGACGGCTAATAATATGTAATTATTATTTGGAAATTGTAAGAACATAGAAAGTAGAACAGTAAAGCATAGGATCGGGCCCTTCAGCCCAGGATGTTGTGTTGAACATGAGGCCAAAATAAACTAATCCCTTCTGCCTACCCTTGGTCCATATCCCTCCATTCTTTGCATATTCATAAAAGTCCCTTAAATGCTCCTATAGTATCTACTCCAACATCCCTGGGAGCGCATTCTAGACTCCTACCATCCTCTGTATAAAAAATCTTGCTCCTCTCTTATCCTTTGAACTTTCCCCCTCTAACCTTAAACGCATGCCTCCTAGTTTTAGACATTTCAGCTCTGGGAAAAAGATTCTGACTGTCAATCCTATTTATGCATCTCATAATTTAATAGACTCCTATCAAGTCTCCCCTCAGCCAGTGCTGCACCAGAAAAAACAATCCGAGTTTTTCTAGCCTCTCCTTACAGCTCATACCCTCTAATCCAGGTAGCATCCTGGTAAACCTCTTCCTCACCATCCACATCCTTTTTCTAATGTGACAGTGAAAATTGAACACAATACTCTCAGGGTGGCCTAACCAAAGTCTTATAGAGCTGCAACACGACATCTTGACTCTCGTACTCAATTTCCCAACCAATAAAAGCAAGCTTGCCATACACCTTCTTCACCACCCTATCTACTTGCATGGCCATTTTCAGGGAGCTATGGAACCCTAGATCCTTCTGTACATTGATGCTGTTCAGGGTCCAGCCATTAACTGTATACTTTTCCTTAACATTTGATCTCCCAAAATACTGCACCTCACAATCACTCGGATTGAACTCTATCTGCCATTTCTCTGCCCATACCTGCAACTGATCTATATCCTGCTGTATCCTTTGATAACCTTATGCACTATCCACCAATCTTTGTGTCATCTGCAAACTTATTAACCACCCCATCGACATTTTCATCCAAGTCAGTTATATATATCACAAACAGCAGAGGTTCCAGTACGGATCCCTGCGGAATACCACTAGACACAGACCTCCAACCTGAAAAACACCCTTCCACCACTACCCTCAGCCTTCTATGGACAAGTCAATTCTGAATCCACGTGGCCAGGTCACCATGGATCCCATGCATTTTAATCTTCTGCATGAACCTATCATGAGGGATCTTGGCAAAAGCCTTACCAAAATCCATGTAAACAACACTCCACTGTTCTACCTTCATTGATCGCCTTCGTCATCTCAAAATATTCCATCAAGTTAGTAAGACATGACCTGCCCCGCACAAAGCCATGCTGACTGTCCCTAATTAGGCCATGCTATTTCACGTAGATCCTATCCCTAAGAATTCTTTCCAATATCTTCCTAACCACCACTGTGAGACTCACCGGCCTGTAGTTTCCTGGATTATCCCTATTTCCCTTCTTGAACAGAGGGACAACATTAGCTACTGGACAGTCTTCCAGGACCTCTCCAGTGGCTAATGAGGATACAAAGGTCTTGGTCAAGATGCCAGCAATCTCCTCTCTTGCTTCTCTCAATAACATGGAGTAGATAGCATCGGGCCCTGGAGACTTATCCACTTTAATGTTCTTCAAGAGATCCAACACCACTTCTTACTTGATCTCAAAATGCCCTAGCATATTAGCATGCTCCACAGAAATCTCATTATCCTCCATATCCCTCTCCTGGGTGAATACCAATGCAAAGTACTCATTTAGGATCTCGTCCACATCCTCTGCCTCCAAGCACAAGTTCCCTCCTTTATCTTTGAGTGGTCTTACCTACTCCTTGGTTATCCTCTTGTTTTTAATGTATGGATGGAATGCCTTGGGATTCTCTTTAACCCTACTTGTGAAGGTCATTTCATGGCCCCTTCTTGCTTTCCTAATTCGCTGCTTGAGTTCTTTCCTGTGGAGATGTAAGGTGGAGATAAAATTATGTTTATTTTTCAACTCTTTGAAGGTATGAGTCATTTCCTTTTAAAAAAAACAAGGTCATAAAAAGAGTGAACAGCTGGCTAAAGGTAGCATTACCAAGAAATTATGAAGTTTCAGCTAAATGACTAGCAAGGTTCTCCAGGGAGATAAGTGCTAAGACCTTACCAACTTGACATTTAAAACGTGGAGAGAGAGGCGCTCAGACATTGGTTAATTTAGTGATAAAACATCAATAACTTAAGAGACACTATTAGTTTAGCAATCTCTAAAACATTCAGAGGAGAAGGGAAGATATTCTGAGTTGCTTAGAAGAAAATTCCCCAAGTTGCAGATGACACTAAGATGAGTGGCAAAGCAAAGTGTGCAGAGGACTGTGAAACTTTGCAGAGGAACATAGATACATTGAGTGAGTGGGCAAAGGTCTGGCAGATGGAATACAATGTAAATAAATGTGAAGTCATACATTCTGGTAGGAGTAATAGTAAAAAGGATTATTACTTGAATGGTAAAAAGTTGCAGCAGGCTGCTATGCACAGGGACCTAGGTGTCCTTGTGCATGAATCACAGAAAGTAGGTCTGCAGGTACAACAAGTAATTAGGAAGGCAAATGGAATTTTGTCCTTCATTGCTAAAGGGATTGAAATAAAAAGCAGAGAGGTTATGTTGCAGCTGTACAAGGTGCTGGTGAGGCCACACCTGGAGTACTGTGTGCAGTTTTGGTCTCCTTACTTGAGAAAGGATGTACTGGCACTGGAAGGGGTGCAAAGGAGGTTCACTAGGTTGATTCCGGAGTTGAGGGTGTTGGATTATGAGGAGAGACTGAGTAGATTGGGATTATATTCATTGGAATGCAGAAGATTGAGGTGGGATCTTATAGAAACATATAAAATTATGAAGGGAATAGATAAGATAGAAGTAGAGAGGATGTTTCCACTGGCAGGTGAAGCTAGGACAAGAGGGCATAGCCTCAAGATTAGAGGGAGCAGATTTAGGACTGAACTGAGAAGGAATTTCTTCACCCAGAGGGTTGTTAATCTATGAAATTCCTTGCCCAGTGAAGTAGTTGACGCTACTTCAGTAAACGCTTTTAAAAAAAGGTAGATTTTTTTTGAACAATAAAGGAATTAAGGGATACGGTGAGAACGCGGGTAAGTGGATCTGAGTCCACGAAAGGATCACCCATGATCTTATTGAATGGCGGAGCAGGCTCAAAGGGCCAGATGGCCTACTCCTGCTCCTAGTTCTTGTGTTCTTGTGTTCTTGTGTAAAAGGCTGTGGACGTGTCAAGAAGAAAGTCATCATACAAAACCAATGAAGACTTGAGGTTAAGGAACCCATGTTAAGCAATTAGTGAGCTAAGTTAGCAGCTTTTCAAAAAAGATCATTGGAACAGAATTAACCTTTTTTTAAGAAAATGAATTAATGACAAAAAGAAACCGATTGGAGCCATGCTTGCTTAATAAGAAGTTTTAGTGTGGAGACAGTGTGACCCTTCATTACAGTGTGTCTATAATGTTATTGTGGGAGCTCAGTACCGCCTAATGTGGTTTGTGTTTTACCGTTATGTAAAAACTCTTATATTCTTTGTTAAAAGTACATTGGCTGTTTCTTTTGCAAATATTCAGTGACTCGCCCCCACAATAAATTAAACGCAAAGATAAAATTTATAGCCATCCTTTGGGATCTAACTTTTATGGTATTACCATCAGTTGGGATCATAACACATGCAAAAACCTCATGGTATGCATAATATTTGTCTCCATATTATTAAAAGGAAGTATAGGACTGGAGTAGGTGCAATTACAAGTGCAATATTGCAATTGAAAGATTGAAAACTATTTGAAAAGACTGAGTTGAACAGAGAAACTGAGGACTGACCTGCTTCATGTTTTAAGACAATGTACTGGTTTATAGTGTAGCCATAGAAAAGATGCTTACCTTTATGGGGCAGTCTGAAACTCGAGGTCATTAACTGATAACAAAAGGAAGGTGTGAGGAAAGGGACATCCTGGTGAGGAGAGGTGAGGAGGAGTGGAAGGATACTTGAATGGAACATAACCACGAGCAT
Organism: Rhincodon typus; assembly: GCF_021869965.1. Taxonomy (NCBI): domain Eukaryota; kingdom Metazoa; phylum Chordata; class Chondrichthyes; order Orectolobiformes; family Rhincodontidae; genus Rhincodon; species Rhincodon typus. The sequence continues at coordinate 6,846 of NW_025968687.1, read as the reverse complement.
GGACCCACTCAGTTGAATGGTCTGCTTCTCTGCAAGAGGTAACTGTTTGTAATCAAAGAAATTATGAAGACCCACACTTTCTAAAGTCCCTGTGTAAAGAGAGTTAGAGGTTTTTATTTTCAATTTACCCACTGTCTGGACAAGCATTTGTTGCTGTCCCTATTTGCGCTTGGATTTAAGTAAGTGTCTTGTGAGTCCATTTCAGAGGACAGTTAAGAGTCAAACACATTGCTGTGGGTCTGGAGTCACATGTAGGCCGGACCCGGTAAGGATGGCAGTTTACTTCCCAAAAGGGAATTGGGAAACAGATGGGTTTTTACAACAACTGGTGGTGGTTGTCGGTATCACTTTTAGTTTTTCAAATTCCAAGTTCTTGAACATGAATTCAAATTTCACCATGTGCCATGATGGGACTCAAACCTGAGTCCAGAGAGCTGTGGCCCAGGATTCTCAATTGTGAGTCTAGCAAAAATACCACTATGTCAATGCCTCCGTGAGTGCTTGAGTCAGTGGGACAAGGTAGAATCATAGATTCCCTACAGTGTAAAAAGAGGTTATTCAGGAGGAGCACCCCACCCAGACCTAACGCCCCAAACAATCCCCATAACCCATATTCTCCACAGCTAATCCACCTAACCTGTACATCTTTGGAATGTGGGAGGAAACCGGAGCACCCAGAGGAAACTCACACAGATACAGGGAGAATGTGCCAAGTCCACACAGACAATTGCCCAATAGTGGAATCAAACTTGTGTCCCTGGCGCTGTGAGGCAGCAGTGCTAACCACTGAGCCACCGTGCCACCCAGTAGAAGTGCAGGAAGAGCTGGCATGATACAAGAACCTAGTTGCTTGACAGATTTCAACTGATTAGCAACTGTTCCGTAAACAACACTCAATTTTTCAAAAGAATTGCAATGTTAAGCACTAATTAACTGGGTCGGGTGGGGAAAGAGGCAAACGAAATCTCAGGTAGTTGGTTTGAAGCCAGCTACATGGCTCGAACTCATTACACATGTCAACAGACTGCAGGAAAATATCAGTGAGCTCCCCTGAGAGACTGGGATGCGGTCTTTCCTGTGTCTGAAACCCAAGCCTAATTAGTGTAAGAAACCACTGAACAAATTGGATGCAGGTGGGGACGAGAGGTGGCAGTTGGCATAGTAATCACCTCCATTTAATTTTTCCTGAAAAAAGTGAAGTAATTACTAAGTTCATATATGCATTATCTTAATCTACAGAACATGACCTTTAATTTAAAAGTGAATTTGGAGCACTTGCTTAATATTTTACCCTGAGGATTCTTTTTATGTAAAGATTAATTTTTGGTGGTCTGCCCAAAGAAAACTTTCCAATTAAAAACATCATATCTTGCTGATAGTTCCAATGCCTTGTCATAAATAGAGAGCTGAAGACAGCCCAAGTCTTAAGGATTTAAATGACAATAACTGTAATTTTTATTGCATAATAAGCATCATTTGCTTGCTTTTTTGCCAGAACTATAGAAGCATTCATGGAAGAAAGCCATCAGACTATTGTTGCTATTGCTGGTTCTGTGGAAGAGCTTTATCAAACCAACCATGATTTCATTGAATGCCAAGGAAGACCCGAGGGGCTGAAAGGCCTACTTCTGCTCTGACATCTCTCAATCAGTCCCATTCCCTCTACGTTTTACCCATTGCCCTGCAATTTTCCTTTTCAACTATTTATTCAATTCCCCTTTCAAATGATATGATTGAAATTACTTTGATGACCCTTTTAGCCATCGCACTGCTGAAGAATTATCTCCTCAGATCCCCACTGGCTCCTTTGCAAATCTTTTTAAATTTGTCTCCCTTTCATCATTGACACCCACCCCCACCCCCAATGGAGTCAAAAATTGCTCCTTACTTCCTCCACCAAAAACCCTGTTATATCAGATTATCTCTTTACCCTCTCTTCTCAGTTCCACATTTCTCTTTCCTGTCCACATAAGTGAGGTTTCTCATCCATGTTATCAGTCAGGATTGCTCCGTTCCAAACTTCACAGTAACTTTGACCCAGACACAGACTCAAGAGTTGATGCTAGTGGAGAAGTGGAAGGAGTTTACCTCAACATGCAGATCCAGCCTTTGAAAAGACACCCCCTGCCGTACCTCTGACAAATTGTGATCCACTTTGAGAAGTAGCCTCTTTGTTGCTTAGCTTGGTCACTTAATTATTTTAACTCCTGTAAAGTAGCCATGGTCCTGTTCTGTCACTAGAGAGAGAAGACGAGTGATCATTTAATCTGAGGGTCATCATGCTTCAGGTGAGGAGCGAGTTCAAGAAAGATAGTCCTTCATGGTAATCTCAGCTGACGCACAAATTGAAAGTACCCTGTTGTCATCACTCTGCATTGCAAGCCACCCATACAGCCACCTGTGCTAATCGATCCCCTGTACATACAGCGATGTAGAACATACAGTAGAGAAACAGACCAACTGGGTCAACCAATTAGTGTTGGTTTTTATACTCTACAGAAATCGATGGCCATTCAAGTTACCTCAACTCAGCCTTTCAACAACTCTTTCTGTTCCCCTGTTGTCTCATATCCTCAACTGGTTTCCTTTTGAATGTATCTGCGTTATTTATCCCAATCATTTCCTATTGTGACTAGTTCCATCAGTCCTTAAGTAAATAATTTTCTCTTTATTTCTACATTGAATATGTTAGTCACTATCAATTTATAGCCACTAATTTTGAATTCTCTCTATATTTAATTAGTCCAATACACGTGTAAATTTTATGACATTTTAAAATGATAGAACTAGTGTTCAATAGATATAGTAATGCTTTTATTTCTGATTCAATTTGCTCTTTCTCCAGCGCTTCTGTGTCCATTCCCTAAAATGAAAACCTAAATAATGCACAATGACTCAAGCGATTGGATGAAGTTGAATTCTTTGAGGTTTTTGTTGGAATCGTACTCACCCAGCCACGTAGACATTATTCCATCACATTTCTGGATTGTGCATGTGAGTGGTGGGCAGGCCTCAAGGAATCAGGAGATGAGTTACTCAAGAAGTATTAGTTACTTGATTTATTAAAGAATTCACAGCCACTGATAGAACAAAGAACATAGGCAATATAGCACAAAAACAAGCCTTTCTGCCTCCAATGTCTGTGCCAACATGGTGCCAATCTAAACTCGTCCCATCTGCCTGCACTTGGTCCATATCCCACTATTCCCTGCCTGTTCATGTGAATTTGGAAAACTCCCTTAGAAGTTGCTATTGTCTCTGCTTCTAACACCTCTCTTGGCAGCACATTCCAGACACCTCTCACCCATTGCATAAAAAAAATTCTTGCTCTAAGCTTTGAAATATTTCCCCTTTCACCTTAAACCTATGCCTCCTGGTATCTGACATTTCTACCCTGGGAAAAAGACACTGACTATCCACCCTGTCCAACGCTCTCATAATTTTATACTTCTATCAGGTCACCCCCTCAGCCTTTGATGCACTAGCAAAAACAATCCAAGTTTATCCAACCTGCCTTAATAACGAAGTCACTCCAATCAAGGCAACATCCTGGTAAACTTCTTTTGCACCTTCTCTATGCCTCCAAATCTTTCCTTTAGTTTGCTGACCAGAACTACACATAATGCTCCAACTGTGGCCTGACTAAAGTCTCATACAATTGCAATATGATTTGCCAACTTCTATACTCAGTGCCCCAAGCAATAAAGTCAAGCATTTCTAAGACACTTTGCAGCAAATAAAGAGCTTTTGAAGGTATTATATATGACAAGTGGCAATCAATTTGCAAACAGTAAGGCCACATAAACTGGAGTGAGATAACAATCAGATAATCTGTTTTAGTGATATTTATTTGAGAAATATATATTGACTGGTGAATTCTAAAGATGATCCCTCTGCTCATCCATGCTATATAACATATATGCACTTATGTTCCAAGAGTTATGTGATCTCCCCCACTTATTCTTCTTAATGTTATTAGGACACTTCATATTTGATTATTCTTGGAGCACTGAAGTTTTGAAGGATTGTGGAAAAATTAATTTGTATCACATTTTGTGGAAATGTCTGGAGCAGTTTCTTTATGGAGGTTTATAAAATCATGAGGGGCATGGATAGGATAAACAGACAAGGTCATTCCCTGGGGTTGGAGGAGTCAAAAGCTGGAGGGCATAGGTTTAAGGTGAGAGGGGAAGATTTAAAAGGGACCTGAGGGGGAACATTTCCACGCAGAGGGTGGTGCGTGCATGGAATGAGCTGCCAGAGGATGTGGTGGAGGCTGGTACTACGATATTTAAAAAGTATCTGGATGGGTAGATGAATATGAAGGGTCTCGAGGGATATGGGCTAAATGCTGACAAATAGGACTAGATTTATCTGGGATATCCAGTCAGTGTGGATGAGGTGGACCAAAGAGTCTGTTTCCGTGCTGTACAATCTCTGTGACTCTATGAAAGGTCACAACAAGATTTCCTAGATATCACATGATTCACAAGAACACATTGTTTTGCTGTAAATGCCTGCTGGGGTTGTTAGAACGGTGACTGGATCTGGAATTAAATAGGGGATAAGCAGCCAGTGAGGAAGGGCTACCCAACTGATCTCTGCTGTTTCTGCAAAAACCATCTCGAAGTGAGTTCAATGTAAAACCTGAGATAACAAGATGTGGAGCTGGATGAACACAGCGGGCCAAGCAACATCAGAGGAGCAGGAAGGCTGACGTTTCAGGTCTGGATCCTTCTTCAGAAAATTGGCCGTTCCTACTATCTCTGTAACCGGCAGCTCCTACTATCTCTGTATCAATGTAAAATCTATTTGTTCTTCTGGAAGAGTGATTGATGGAAAATTGCAATATTGTTCTTCCAGTGTAAGCTTTGCCTGCCTAGGCTCCAGATGTGATTGGTGATCAGTGAATTGACCGCACATGCCAAAACATCGGAATAGCACACTTTGGAACAATCCATGCTTCTCATCCTTTTTTGCCTTAAGAAGAAAACTAATGGCAGAAAGACTTATTTCCTTCAATGAACTTGATCGATAGATTTTTTTTATTCAAAACCTGATATAGATACAATGTTTAATTGGCCATCTCAGTAACTGGGAACCATATTACTATTTTGTGTTGTGACTTACAAAGTAATGAGTCGAGGGTAACAGTCCAACCCTCTAGCCTCAGTCATAACAGTAACAAAATGCTTAGCTATGACGATAAACTATAACTAGAAATGTTCACTTCACCACATATAATTCCTTTGGCCATGGCAAGCACATCCTGTAAATTTATTAATTTATTAACATCTCCCTGTAATTCCTTTCAGGTTTTATACAAATCACATCTGCAAATTTGGTGTCATTCACAAGTTTTGAAATTGTCTTTCTGATTCCAAGTCGAAATCGTTTCAGTGAATGTGAACACATGTGAATAGAGAGGTCAATACCTGAGGAAAAATTGAACAGAACGGGTGTACTTTCCTCGGAGAAAGAAAATGGTGAGGTAAACAGATGCATTGGTCTTTAATTTATGAAAATTTTGATTGATGCATAGATATGTATCAAAGTTTATTTTTGATATATATCAAAAATATGCATTGATATATATCTTCCCTACAAGTGAAAACATATATATCACAGATCATATTATCAAAGAAAGTTTATGTCATTTACATCATACAGTGTATATACATAATAGAGATTTTCTATATATATATGTCATAGAAATTACATGTATATTATAGAACTTGTATAAGGATGATGTTTCCATTTGCAGGGAAGACCAAAATTCAGTGGAGTTCCCAGAGAACTGAAAGAGATCCAAAATTCTTTTGTTGAAAGCTATATTCTCTTGCTTTAGTTTTCTTCTTAAAAAATGGCCACTTTGCTGACTGACAGCTTGGGTGCCACTGATCATAAAGTGCTATTTCACCAGCACTAACCCAAGAACAAGAGCACGAGTATACTTTATTGTCCTGAAAGGTGACATTTCCTGTATTGAGGTTGTACTATAGGTCCCCAAATAGCCAACCGGAATTAGAGGAACAATTATGCAGGGAGACTGAAGAGACTTGCAGGAGCCATAGTGCTGTCATAGTAGAGGATTTTAATTTTCCCAACATAGACTGAGACTGGCGTAGTGTTAAGGGCTTAGATGGGGTGGAATTTGTTAAGTGTGTTCAGGAAAGTTTCCTCAAGCAGTATATACAGGGTCCTACTCAGAAAGGGGCAAAACTTGAAAGGGCAAAAATTGGCGTCACAGTGGCTCAGTGGTTAGCGCTGCTGCCTCGCAGTGTCAGGGACTCAGGTTCAATTCCAACCTCGGGCAACTGTCTGCATGGAGTTTACACATTCTCCCCGTATCTGCATGGGTTTCCTCCGGGTGCTCCGGTTTCCTCCCACAGTCCAAAGATGTGCAGGCTAGGTGGATTGGCCATGCTAAATTGCCCATAGTGTGCAGGGATGTGTAGATTAGGTGGGTTTATAGGGGAATGGGTCTGGGTAGGATGTACTGTGGGTCAGTGTGACTTATTGGGCCGAAGGGCCTGTTTCCACACTGTAGGGATTCTATGATCTATGACCTATTGACTAACTCTTGGGAAATATATCCAGACAGGTGACTGAGGGGACAGTGGGAGAGCACTTTGGGACCAGTGACCGTAGTTCTATTAATTTTAAAATAGTTATAGAGAGGGGCTAAACTGGTCCACAGGTTCAAGTCCTAATTTGGGGCAAGGTGAATTTTGGTGGAATTGGACATCAGATTGCAGGATTTGGTTGGAGTAGTTTGTTTGCAAGAAAAGGGACCTCAGACAAGTTGGAGGCCTTTAAAAGTGTGATAGCTAGAGTTCAAGGTCT
>NW_025968686.1:0-21631 GCF_021869965.1 Rhincodon typus | reverse complement strand
ACATCTGTGGTAGGTAACAAGGTGTAGAGCTGGACGAACACAGCAGGACTTCCTGCTCCTATGATGCTGCTTGGCCTGCTGTGTTCATCCAGCTCTACACCTTGTTAGCCTTCCTGCTCCTATGATACTGCTTGGCCTGCTGTGTTCGTCCAGCTCTACACCTTGTTAGCCTCCCTGCTCCTATGATACTGCTTGGCCTGCTGTATTAATCCAGCTCTACACCTTGTCAGCCTTCCTGCTCCTATGATGCTGCTTGGCCTGCTGTGTTCATCCAGCTCTACACCTTGTTATCTCAGATTCTCCAGCATCAGCAGTTCCTAATATCTCTGTCAGAAGTTCTGTTCACTCTGAGAGCTGGCTCTGAGAAGCCAGACCAGTGTCGAGTACAATGCACATGTAAATTAATGGTGCTTTAATGATGGATACCAGCCTATTTGGAGTTAAATAAGTTAAACAAATAAACAAAAATTCTTGTCCAATAACTTGCAGAGTGGAATTCCCTCCCTAAGAGCAGGTCAAGAAGGCAGTTCACCACCACCTTCTCAAAGGCACCTGGAGACAGGCAATAAATTCTGGCCCAGTCAGCGATGGCCGCAAGTGAATTAGGTAGAAGTGTTGGGAGGAGTACAAATAGTTCTCCTCTTCTGCCCACCAAATGTACATCCAGTGATTTTAAATCAGTGTCTCTGGTTAGCCATCTGCTCCCTTGAAGGAAGTTATTTTTTGCCTGTTCACTTCCTCAAAACCTCTCATTACCTTCAAAACTTCCATTAAGTTCCCAGCTCTTAACTTTCCCTGTTGCAAGAAACAGTCATCACATCTCCAACCTCTCCTCAGAGTTTAAGCACATTATGCAGTAGAAACAGAAGGATTTTCTTTTCATTTTCAGACTGACACTGCGAAGAGAATAGAACAAGATGTCGCCAGAGCTTTCCAGGAAGACGACAATCCATGGACTGAATTAACTGCTTCAACCAGTACCAGCTGAACAACGAGCTTTCATATGGATGCAGGGATAAGCCTTCCCTAGGTTTGAGTGTTTGTGGGCTGGGTGGTGGAGTGAAAGCACTGAATCTTCCTTTCATACACTTTAAATGACTTGCCCTCAAATAGTCTTGTATATTCTATATTCATGGGCAGCAAGGTGGCTCAGTGCTTAGCACTGCTGCCTCACAGCCAGGCCCCTCAGGCGACTGTCTGTGCGGAGTTTGCACATTCTCCCCATGTCTGCATGCGTTTTCCCGGGTGCTCCGGTTTCCTCCCACAGTCCAACGATGTGCAGGCTCGTTGGATTGGCCATGCTAAATTATCCATAGCGTCCAGGGATGTACAGACTAAATGAATTAGCAATGGGAAATGCAGGGTAACAGGGATAGAGAAGAGATGTGGGTCTGGGTGGCATGCTATCCAGACGGTCAGTGTGGACTCAATGGGCCAAATAGCCTGCTTCCATACTGTAGAGATTCGATGATTCTAACAGAGCTTGTGCTTTCTTTTGTGCATCAAGCTTTTATGCATTTGTTAAATGTACTTTGGTAGTTACTCATGAAGATATCCAGTGAATGTCCACCACAGAAAACGAGAAGAAAATTAAACATTACAATCTATCAAGCCAGAATTCACTCTGGGATCTGAAACGTCCAGTATTATCAGCTGGAATCATAATAAAATGGAGGCTCTTTGCAGGATCAACATTTATTGAATTTAATAAAGACTTGTGAATCTTTAAAAATAGACTTCCTGGATGCGGTGAAGACAGAAACAGGAATGCCGTGATGTATATTACATGGGTTGGAATTTCAAAATGGTTTTGACTGTTGTTCCCGGAGGCAGAAGATACAACAGTGGATTCTTTGAAATCTTGACTAAAGCTAAAACTGAGATTTAATAGCAACATGTTAGAGGTAGAAATAAGAGAACAATGTCATAAGGTCAGATACTTAAAGTGATTACCAAGCATTTAGAGTTTAAAAAAAAGAGCAAGATATGAATTTGGTGCGTCAAACTGCTAAAATTAACTATAATTCTGTTAGAAATGATAACACCTAAATTAGTGGAAAAGCAAAATAAAAAGAAATGAAAAATAAGGTATGTGATAGAAAAACTAAAAAGGGAAATGAAAAGAAAGGAAAAAGTGAAACAAAGATAAATGGAAATGGTGGAGAATGAAAAATAAAAGACATTTGGAAAGGGACATAGAAATAAGGACTCTTAAATTGGTGAGAGAGGAGAAAGAAAAAGTAAGAACAATGGGAAGGGGAAGGGAATTTTTGCAAGTGATTGATGAAATTCCAATGGCAGATCCCTAAGTGTGAGGAAAATTCAGGCTAAAATACTTAAATATTTGTATTAGCCAAGATTGCATGAAGATGTGGCTAAATCTTGCCGGGCATGCATGCCATACATGTCAGCTCATGGGGAAATCCCAACCACCAATCAAATAGTACCTTTAATTCTGCCACGACCTTTTGAAGATCTCTTTGGAAGGGTGTCAATGGATTGTGTCGGACACCTACCTAAAACTGGAAGTAGAAATTAGTGTCTTTCAGCGATTATGGATATTTCAATGAGATTTCCCATGGCAGTACATAAAAACATAGAAACATAGAAGATAGGAGCAGGAGGAGGCCATTCGGCCCTTCGATCCTGCTCCGCCATTCATCGCGATCATGGCTGATTGCTCAACTCAATAACTTAATCCTGTTTTCTCTCCATAAACTTTGATCCCATTCACCTCAAATGCTAAATCCAGTTGCCTCCTGAATACATTCAATATTTTGGCATTAACTACTGCCTGAATTCCACAGGCTCACCACTCTTTAGGTGAAGAAATGTCTCCTCTTCTCCATCTTATATTACCTTTGGCTAACATTGAGACTAAAAATGTTCGTTGGAAAATTAGTTATGTTATTTCTAAGCTATAGATTACCCAGTGAATAATCAGGCAAATGGTTAAACATTATGCTGCAAATATTCAAAGAAATACTGAATGGATTGGGAAAACAATAAGTTACACCTTTGGTTTATCATTTACAATCTCAAGGAAAATTAGAAAGATGGTAACAAACCTTAAAGACCATGGTTAAAGCTTATTGTCAGGAATGTCCTAATGATTCAGATAAAGGAATTCCCCTGTTGCTGTTTGCTATTAGGGATGCCCCTAGTGAGTCCACAGGTTTCAGATCTTTGAACTGGTTTATGGACATGAGGTGAAGGGGCCCTGTAAATTAATTTTAAAAATATTATTAAATCAAAGCTCACAGGCTTCACGTTCAATACATTTGTTAAGTCCTGAGAAAACTAAACTGAACCCATCAGTTGGTCAAAAAGCATTTGAGCAGTGCTCAACAAACATTGAAACCCAGATCAGAGTAAAATTGCCAAAGTTTAGAGTTTTGTTGTTAGAAATAAATTGTTCGTACTTTTACCTACTTTGGTGAACCATTAAAGTGATATTCACTGTGGTTTATCAAATCTAAAAAAAAACTCAATTATATAAATTATGCAGCGAGTTTTCCAGACAAGAGGAAAGTCAGTGAGTCTGTTATGTTGAAATGATACATGGACAGAGAGGATAGTTAGGATAGAAGTATGCTGAGAGTGGTGCAAGAAATAGAGAATGGAATAAATGTAGCTGAATGATTCGAGAATGAATCATAATTAACAATTCTAAAGCTGACCCTCTAATAAATCAAATTGGATATTATAGAGCTGATTGAGAGATTTGAGGAATGTTATGCTCTCTCCTGGAAAACTACCAAGAACATTTATGAAAGCTTCAACTGATGCATAAATCAATTTGTAATAGACCAGAAAATATGTCTTTTACTACACACTATGTTAATGTGGTATAGCATTATCTATAAAGCAGCAAATGTTTAGACTCAACACAGAGAGATCAGTCCAGTTGAGGGACGAGATCACACAGTCATAGAGTCAAACAGCAAGGAAACAGACCCTCTGGTCCAATTTGTCCATGCCAACCAAGTTTCCCACACCAAACTAGTCCCATTTGCCTTTGTTTGGCCCACATCCCTCTAAACCTTTCCTATTCATCTACCTGTCCAAATGCCTTTTAAATGTTGTAACTGTACCTGCATCTATCACTTCTTTTGGAGGTTTATTCTTCACGCGATCCACCCTCTGTGTGAAAAAGTTGCCCCTCAGGTCCCTTTTAGATCTTTCTCCTTTCACCTTAAAAACATGAGCACCAGTTTTGAACTCCCCATCATAAGGAAAAGACCTTTGTTATCACCTTATCTATGCCCCTCATGATTTGATAAACTTTTATAAGGTCACCCCTCAATCTCCTACAGTCCAGTGAGAAAAGTCCCAGCCTATCCAGTGTCCCCTTATAATTCAAGCTTTCCAGTACTGGCAACATCCTGGTAAATCTTTTCTGAACTGTCTCCAGCTTAATAATATAAGAATGTGACCAAACAGGTAGATGAGGGTAAAGTGGTTGATGTGGTGTGTATGGATTTCAGTAAAGCGTTTGATAAGGTTCCCCACGGTAGGCTATTGCAGAAAATACGGAGGCATGGGATTGAGGGTGATTTAGCGGTTTGGATCAGAAATTGGTTAACTGTAAGAAGACAGAGGGTGGTGGTTGATGGGAAATGTTCATCCTGGAGTTCAGTTACTAGTGATGTACCGCAAGGATCTGTTTTGGGGCCACTGCTGTTTGCCATTTTTATAAATGACCTGGATGAGGGCGTAGAAGGATGGGTTAGTAAATTTGCGGATGTCACCAAAGTCAGTGGAGTTGTGGATAGCGCGGAAGGATGTTACAGGTTACAGAGGGACATAGTTAAGCTGCAGAGCTGGGCTGAGAGGTGGCAAATGGAGTTTAATGCGGAAAAGTGTGAGGTGATTCACTTTGGAAGGAGTAACAGGAATACAGAGTACTGGGCTAATGGTAAGATTCTTGGTAGTGTGGATGAGCAGAGAGATCTCGGTGTCCATGTGCATAGATCACTGAAAGTTGCCATCCAGGTTGATAGCGTTGTTACGAAGGCGTACGGTGTGTTAGATTTTATTGGTAGAGGGATTGAGTTTCGGAGCCATGAGGTCATGTTGCAGCTGTACAAAATTCTGGTGCGGCCGCACTTGGAGTATTGCGTACAGTTCTGGTTGCCGCATTATAGGCAGGATGTGGAAGCATTGGAAAGGGTGCAGAGGAGATTTACCAGGATGTTGCCTGTTATGGAGGGAAGGTCTTATGAGGAAAGGCTGAGGGACTTGAGGCTGTTTTCGTTAGAGAGAAGAAGGTTAAGAGGTGACTTAATAGAGACATACAAGATGATCAGAGGATTAGATAGTTTGGACAGCGAGATCCTTTTTCCTCGGATGGTGATGGCTAGCACGAGGGGACATAGCTTTAAATTGAGGAGTGATAGATATAGGACAGATGTCAGAGGTAGGTTCTTTACTCAGAGAGTAGTAAGGGCGTGGAATGCCCTGCCTGCAACAGTAGTAGACTTGCCAACTTTAAGGGCATTTAACTGGTCATTGGATAAACATATGGATGGTAATGGAATAGTGTAGGTTAGATGGGCTTCAGATTGGTTTCACAGGTTGGTGCAACATCAAGGGCCAAACGGCCTGTACTGCGCTGTAATGTTCTATGTTCTATGTTCTATGTTCTATCTTTCCTATAGCAGGGTGACCAGAAATACTCCAAAGTGGCCTCACCAACATTGGTACAACCTCAACATGATGTCCCAACTCCTATACTCAATGGTCTGAGCAATGCAGGCAAGCGTGCTAAACACCTCTTAACCACCCTGTCTACCTGTGATGCAACTTTCAAAGAACTATGTCCCTGAACCCTTCAGTCTCTCTGTTTGACATCACTACCCAGGGCCTTACCATTAGCCGTATAAGTCCTGCCTTTGTTTGTTTTACCAAAATGCAATAGTCATGATATTATTGAACTGAGTCACAGTATCAGGATCTTACCTGCTGCCTCACCTCCCATTATGAAGAAGGGTCACTGGACTCGAAATATTTATTCTGTTTTCTCTCCACATGGATCTGCTCGACCTGCTGAGTTTCTCGAACAATTCCTGTTTATGTCTGTTTCAGATCTGCAGCATCCACTGCTTTTTATTTTGTTTCAGTAAGATCTTAACTATTGTGATGGTGCCAAAACTATATGGATTGTAGTAATTGTATATATTTGATTGCAAAGTCAATATGATATCAAAAGCGGATTCATATCCAATTTTCAGCTGGAGGAGAGGTGAAAGCGCGAGCCAGGGGGCAGCCGGTAAGTGAACTAATATATTCGGGCAATGGTTAGGGGAACAGACAAGAGATTCTGTGGTACCGAGTGAGACTCCCGGATGGTATGTTGCCTCGGATGTCTTGGAATGAGTCTACGGGATTCTTAAGGGGGAGGGTGAGCAGCCAGAAGTCGTGGTACACATTGGGAGCAACGACAAAGCTAGGAAAAGGGAAGAGGACCTGAAAAGTGAATATAGGAAGTTAGGGTGGAAGCTAAAGGAGGACGAGCAGAGTAGCAATCTTAGGATTACTACCGGTGCCATAGGCTGGTAAGGCCAGGAAAAGAGAGTGAGCGCAGCTGAACATGTGGCTACAGAGCTGGTGTAGGAGGGAGGGCTTCAGACACTTGGATCATTGGGATACCTTCTGGGGAAGGTGGAACTTTAAATTAGTTTGGCAGGGGGATGGGAACTAGAGCTACAGATCAGAGGATGGGGTAGCTGGTGTACAGGCAGTTACAGCATGCAGAGTCTGTGAGGAAGGATAGACAGTCGATAGGGCAAAGTTGCAGTCAGTGCGACAGGTTGAAGTGTGTCTATTTTAACGCAAGAAGTGTCAAGAATAAGTTTGATGAACTTAGAGCAGGGATCAGTACTTGGAACTACGATGTTGTGGCCATTACGGAGACTTGGATATCACAGGGGCAGGAATGGTTATTGGATGTTCCAGGGTTTAAATGTTTCAAAAGAAATGGGAGCGTGGTAAAAAAGGTGGGGGAGTGGCATTGCTAGTCAGGGATGGTATCACAGCTGCAGAAAGGGAGGTCGTGGAGGAGGGTTTCTCTACTGAGTCAGTATGGGTGCAAGTCAGAAACAGAAAAGGAGCAGTCACTTTATTGGGAGTTTTCTATAGACTCCCCAATAGTAACGGCAACTGAGGAAAAGATTGGGAGGCAGATTGTGGAAAGGTGCAACTGGAATAGGGTTGTTGTCATGGGCGACTTCAACTTCCCTAATCTCAACTGGAGCCTCCGAAGTGCAAATAGTTTGGATGGAGCAGGTTTTGTCAGGTGTGTCCAGGAAGGATTTCTGACTCAATATGTAGATAGGCCGACAAGAGGGGAGACCATATTGGATTTGGTGCTTGGCAACGAACCAGGCCAGGTGTCAGATCTCTCGGTGGGAGAGCATTTCGGTGAAAGTGATCGCAACTCCCTGACCTTTACTATAGTCATGGAGAGGGATAGGAGCAGACAGTATGGGAAAGTATTTAATTGGGGGAGGGGGAATTATAATGCTATTAGGCAAGAACTGCGGAACATAAATTGGGATCAGATGTTCTCAGGGAAAGGCACGACAGAAACGTGGAGGTTGTTTAGGGAGCAGTTGCTGTTGAACAGATTTGTCCCACTGAGGCAAGGAAGGGATGGTCAGGTGAAGGAACCTTGGATGACAAGACACGTGAAACATCTAGTCAAGAGGAAGAAGAAAACTTACTTAATGTTGAGGAAGCAAAGATCGGACAGGGCTCTAGAGGTCTACAAGGTAGCCAGGAAGGAACTGAAGAATGGACTTAGGAGAGCTAGAAGGGGGTATGAGAAAACCTTGGTGGGTAGGATCAAGGAAAACCCCAAGGCATTCTATGCTTATGTGAGGAACAAGAGGATGGCCAGAGTGAGGGTAGAGTCAATCAGGGATAGTGGAGGGAACTTATGCGCAGAGTCAGAGGAGGTAGGGGAGGTCCTTAATGAATACTTTGCTTCAGCATTCACCAGTGATGGAAACCTTGACGTTTGTGAGGACAGCATGAAACAGGCAGATATGCTCGAACAGGCTGATGTTAGGAGGGAGGATGTGTTAGAAATGTTGAAAAACATGAGAATAGATAAGTCCCCTGGGCCAGACAGGATATACCCAAGGTTTCTTTTTACGGCAAATGAGGGAAGAGATTGCTACCCCTTCGGCAATGATCTTTGTGTCCTCACTATCCGCTGGAGTAGTACCAGATGAGATGGCAAATGTCATTCCCTTGTTCAAGAAAGGGAATAGGGATAATCCTGGAAATTACAAATTGGCCAGTCTTACTTCTGTGGTGGGCAAATTATTGGAGAAGATTCTGAGAGATAGAATTTATGAATATTTGGAAAAGCACAGTTTGATTAGAAATAGTCAGCATGGCTTTGTGAGGGGGAGGTCATGCCTCACAAGCCTTATTGAATTCTTTGAGGATATGACAAAACACATCGATGAAGGTAGAGCAGTGGATGTGGTGTATATGGATTTTAGCAAGACATTTGATAAGGCTCCACATGGTAGGCTCATTCAGAAAGTAAGGAGGCATGGGATTCAGGGAAATTTGGCTGTCTGGATACAAAACTGGCTGTCCAATAGAAGACAGAGGGTGGTAGTAGATGGAAAGTATTCAGCCTGGAGCTCGGTGACCAGTGATGTTCCGCAGGGATCTGTTCTGGGATCTCTGCTGTTTGTGATCTTTATAAATGACTTGGATGAGGAAGTGGAAGGGTGGGTTAGTAAGTTTGCTGATGACACGAAGGTTGGTGGAGTTGTGGACAGCGTGGAGGGTTGTTGTAGGTTGCAACGGGACATTGACAAGATGCAGAGCTGGGCAAAGAAGTGGCAGATGGAATTCAACCCAGAAAAGCGTGAAGTGATGCATTTTGGAAGGTGGAATTTGAATGCCGAATACAGGGTCAATGGCAGGATTCTCAGCAGTGTGGAGGAACAGAGGGATCTTGGGGTCCACGTCCATAGATCCCTCAAGGTTGCTACCCAAGTTGATAGGGTTGTAAAGAAGGCGTATGGTGTGTTGGCTTTCATTGTCAAGGGAATTGCATTTAAGAGCCGCGAGGTTATGCTGCAGCTCTATAAAACCCTGGTTAGACCACACTAGGAATATTGCGTTTGGTTCTGGTCACCTCATTATAGGAAAGATGTGGAAGTTTTACAGAGGGTGCAGAGGAGATTTACCAGGATGCTGCCTGGACTGGAGGGCAGGTCTTATGAGGAAAGGTTGGGGGAGCTAGGGCTTTTTTCATTGGAGCGAAGAAGGATGAGACGTGACTTGATAGAGGTTTACAAGATGATGAGAGGCATAGATAGAGTGGATAGTCAGAGACTTTTTCCCAGGGCGGAAATGACTATTAAGAGGGGGCATAATTTTAAGGAGGATGGTATAGGGGAGATGTCAGAGGGAGGTTCTTCACACAGAGAGTGGTGGGCATGTGGAATGCGCTGCCGGCAGTGGTAGTGGAGTCAGATACTTTAGAGACTTTTAAGCGACTCTTGGATGGGCACGTGGGTGATAGTATAATGTCAGGTATGCAGGGTAATTTGATGTTAGAGTAGGATAATAGGTTGGCATAACATCATGGGCCGAAATGCATGTACTGTGCTGTACTGTTCTATGTTTTATGTTTTATGATTGGACGACTATATTGAAAGACTTTGGAACCCTGGACTTGTTTCATAAGTTGACTTTTTAAAGGGATAAAGATAAGTTATGTTAATCAATACAGTGAAAGAAATACCAATTTGGTGTACCCTGGAAAAACCTTATCACTGATATCTCATGCCAGAATGAAAATGTACCAGTAACTGTTCAGCAATTAACCAACAAAGTCATGTGTCTCTTGGTGATTTAGCTTGTCTTCAGCCAAATCTGGGAAGAATATTTATCATGCTGGAACAACTTGCTTAGTCAGTAATAAAGATCCAATTTGGTATAACCTTGGCCAAATGTGAATTTACCAAAGCCAAAGTAACCTATTTAGATCACACTCTGCAAGAGGACCAAATAACACATAGATTAGCAAAAGTAAAGGCTATCTCAGAGTTTACCAAGGCAAAATGAGAAATGCCAGCAATGTAATGGCCTCTTGCACAATTTTGTTAAAGAAAAGTAACAAATTTGAATTTACAGAGGAATAACAAAGTCCCTTTGAGCTGTACTGATTTCAGCAGAATGCGCCATTTACATAATCTGTGGATGCCAGTGATCCTGACATCGGTGCAATGTCATTACAGAGGGATGAGATGGGGATTGAATGATCAGTCAGTTATTTTTCACACCATTGAATATGTACTGGCAGAAATATTCAACAAACTAAAGAAGAGACTTTGCATTTAGTATTGGCTCTCCAATGTTTTGAAGTCTTCATACCTGACAACTCTACAGAGACAATTATGTGTACAGATCATAATCCTCTCACTTGCCTTGCAAAATTGCATAAAGAATATCTGAGGCTGTTTTGTCAGAGTTTGATGCTAAAACCATAAAATATGAAAATCATTCATGTCACAGGAAAAGACAAGAGCTTTGTCAGTTAGAAATATGGAAGAAAATGAATGTTGTGTTCAAAGTGGACTTGTGCAGAATATGATTGTTGTGGAAAGTCCCTGTATGAAAGTCATGCTAATGTATTGTTACTATCAAAGCATAAGCCATATAACTAGAATAGATAAAGCGATAAAAGGAAAATGTAAGAAAATGAAAAGGCGTGTTAAAGATACATTTACACTTTTTTTCTGCAAGGAGAATCAATGACGGCTAATAATATGTAATTATTATTTGGAAATTGTAAGAACATAGAAAGTAGAACAGTAAAGCATAGGATCGGGCCCTTCAGCCCAGGATGTTGTGTTGAACATGAGGCCAAAATAAACTAATCCCTTCTGCCTACCCTTGGTCCATATCCCTCCATTCTTTGCATATTCATAAAAGTCCCTTAAATGCTCCTATAGTATCTACTCCAACATCCCTGGGAGCGCATTCTAGACTCCTACCATCCTCTGTATAAAAAATCTTGCTCCTCTCTTATCCTTTGAACTTTCCCCCTCTAACCTTAAACGCATGCCTCCTAGTTTTAGACATTTCAGCTCTGGGAAAAAGATTCTGACTGTCAATCCTATTTATGCATCTCATAATTTAATAGACTCCTATCAAGTCTCCCCTCAGCCAGTGCTGCACCAGAAAAAACAATCCGAGTTTTTCTAGCCTCTCCTTACAGCTCATACCCTCTAATCCAGGTAGCATCCTGGTAAACCTCTTCCTCACCATCCACATCCTTTTTCTAATGTGACAGTGAAAATTGAACACAATACTCTCAGGGTGGCCTAACCAAAGTCTTATAGAGCTGCAACACGACATCTTGACTCTCGTACTCAATTTCCCAACCAATAAAAGCAAGCTTGCCATACACCTTCTTCACCACCCTATCTACTTGCATGGCCATTTTCAGGGAGCTATGGAACCCTAGATCCTTCTGTACATTGATGCTGTTCAGGGTCCAGCCATTAACTGTATACTTTTCCTTAACATTTGATCTCCCAAAATACTGCACCTCACAATCACTCGGATTGAACTCTATCTGCCATTTCTCTGCCCATACCTGCAACTGATCTATATCCTGCTGTATCCTTTGATAACCTTATGCACTATCCACCAATCTTTGTGTCATCTGCAAACTTATTAACCACCCCATCGACATTTTCATCCAAGTCAGTTATATATATCACAAACAGCAGAGGTTCCAGTACGGATCCCTGCGGAATACCACTAGACACAGACCTCCAACCTGAAAAACACCCTTCCACCACTACCCTCAGCCTTCTATGGACAAGTCAATTCTGAATCCACGTGGCCAGGTCACCATGGATCCCATGCATTTTAATCTTCTGCATGAACCTATCATGAGGGATCTTGGCAAAAGCCTTACCAAAATCCATGTAAACAACACTCCACTGTTCTACCTTCATTGATCGCCTTCGTCATCTCAAAATATTCCATCAAGTTAGTAAGACATGACCTGCCCCGCACAAAGCCATGCTGACTGTCCCTAATTAGGCCATGCTATTTCACGTAGATCCTATCCCTAAGAATTCTTTCCAATATCTTCCTAACCACCACTGTGAGACTCACCGGCCTGTAGTTTCCTGGATTATCCCTATTTCCCTTCTTGAACAGAGGGACAACATTAGCTACTGGACAGTCTTCCAGGACCTCTCCAGTGGCTAATGAGGATACAAAGGTCTTGGTCAAGATGCCAGCAATCTCCTCTCTTGCTTCTCTCAATAACATGGAGTAGATAGCATCGGGCCCTGGAGACTTATCCACTTTAATGTTCTTCAAGAGATCCAACACCACTTCTTACTTGATCTCAAAATGCCCTAGCATATTAGCATGCTCCACAGAAATCTCATTATCCTCCATATCCCTCTCCTGGGTGAATACCAATGCAAAGTACTCATTTAGGATCTCGTCCACATCCTCTGCCTCCAAGCACAAGTTCCCTCCTTTATCTTTGAGTGGTCTTACCTACTCCTTGGTTATCCTCTTGTTTTTAATGTATGGATGGAATGCCTTGGGATTCTCTTTAACCCTACTTGTGAAGGTCATTTCATGGCCCCTTCTTGCTTTCCTAATTCGCTGCTTGAGTTCTTTCCTGTGGAGATGTAAGGTGGAGATAAAATTATGTTTATTTTTCAACTCTTTGAAGGTATGAGTCATTTCCTTTTAAAAAAAACAAGGTCATAAAAAGAGTGAACAGCTGGCTAAAGGTAGCATTACCAAGAAATTATGAAGTTTCAGCTAAATGACTAGCAAGGTTCTCCAGGGAGATAAGTGCTAAGACCTTACCAACTTGACATTTAAAACGTGGAGAGAGAGGCGCTCAGACATTGGTTAATTTAGTGATAAAACATCAATAACTTAAGAGACACTATTAGTTTAGCAATCTCTAAAACATTCAGAGGAGAAGGGAAGATATTCTGAGTTGCTTAGAAGAAAATTCCCCAAGTTGCAGATGACACTAAGATGAGTGGCAAAGCAAAGTGTGCAGAGGACTGTGAAACTTTGCAGAGGAACATAGATACATTGAGTGAGTGGGCAAAGGTCTGGCAGATGGAATACAATGTAAATAAATGTGAAGTCATACATTCTGGTAGGAGTAATAGTAAAAAGGATTATTACTTGAATGGTAAAAAGTTGCAGCAGGCTGCTATGCACAGGGACCTAGGTGTCCTTGTGCATGAATCACAGAAAGTAGGTCTGCAGGTACAACAAGTAATTAGGAAGGCAAATGGAATTTTGTCCTTCATTGCTAAAGGGATTGAAATAAAAAGCAGAGAGGTTATGTTGCAGCTGTACAAGGTGCTGGTGAGGCCACACCTGGAGTACTGTGTGCAGTTTTGGTCTCCTTACTTGAGAAAGGATGTACTGGCACTGGAAGGGGTGCAAAGGAGGTTCACTAGGTTGATTCCGGAGTTGAGGGTGTTGGATTATGAGGAGAGACTGAGTAGATTGGGATTATATTCATTGGAATGCAGAAGATTGAGGTGGGATCTTATAGAAACATATAAAATTATGAAGGGAATAGATAAGATAGAAGTAGAGAGGATGTTTCCACTGGCAGGTGAAGCTAGGACAAGAGGGCATAGCCTCAAGATTAGAGGGAGCAGATTTAGGACTGAACTGAGAAGGAATTTCTTCACCCAGAGGGTTGTTAATCTATGAAATTCCTTGCCCAGTGAAGTAGTTGACGCTACTTCAGTAAACGCTTTTAAAAAAAGGTAGATTTTTTTTGAACAATAAAGGAATTAAGGGATACGGTGAGAACGCGGGTAAGTGGATCTGAGTCCACGAAAGGATCACCCATGATCTTATTGAATGGCGGAGCAGGCTCAAAGGGCCAGATGGCCTACTCCTGCTCCTAGTTCTTGTGTTCTTGTGTTCTTGTGTAAAAGGCTGTGGACGTGTCAAGAAGAAAGTCATCATACAAAACCAATGAAGACTTGAGGTTAAGGAACCCATGTTAAGCAATTAGTGAGCTAAGTTAGCAGCTTTTCAAAAAAGATCATTGGAACAGAATTAACCTTTTTTTAAGAAAATGAATTAATGACAAAAAGAAACCGATTGGAGCCATGCTTGCTTAATAAGAAGTTTTAGTGTGGAGACAGTGTGACCCTTCATTACAGTGTGTCTATAATGTTATTGTGGGAGCTCAGTACCGCCTAATGTGGTTTGTGTTTTACCGTTATGTAAAAACTCTTATATTCTTTGTTAAAAGTACATTGGCTGTTTCTTTTGCAAATATTCAGTGACTCGCCCCCACAATAAATTAAACGCAAAGATAAAATTTATAGCCATCCTTTGGGATCTAACTTTTATGGTATTACCATCAGTTGGGATCATAACACATGCAAAAACCTCATGGTATGCATAATATTTGTCTCCATATTATTAAAAGGAAGTATAGGACTGGAGTAGGTGCAATTACAAGTGCAATATTGCAATTGAAAGATTGAAAACTATTTGAAAAGACTGAGTTGAACAGAGAAACTGAGGACTGACCTGCTTCATGTTTTAAGACAATGTACTGGTTTATAGTGTAGCCATAGAAAAGATGCTTACCTTTATGGGGCAGTCTGAAACTCGAGGTCATTAACTGATAACAAAAGGAAGGTGTGAGGAAAGGGACATCCTGGTGAGGAGAGGTGAGGAGGAGTGGAAGGATACTTGAATGGAACATAACCACGAGCATGGACCCACTCAGTTGAATGGTCTGCTTCTCTGCAAGAGGTAACTGTTTGTAATCAAAGAAATTATGAAGACCCACACTTTCTAAAGTCCCTGTGTAAAGAGAGTTAGAGGTTTTTATTTTCAATTTACCCACTGTCTGGACAAGCATTTGTTGCTGTCCCTATTTGCGCTTGGATTTAAGTAAGTGTCTTGTGAGTCCATTTCAGAGGACAGTTAAGAGTCAAACACATTGCTGTGGGTCTGGAGTCACATGTAGGCCGGACCCGGTAAGGATGGCAGTTTACTTCCCAAAAGGGAATTGGGAAACAGATGGGTTTTTACAACAACTGGTGGTGGTTGTCGGTATCACTTTTAGTTTTTCAAATTCCAAGTTCTTGAACATGAATTCAAATTTCACCATGTGCCATGATGGGACTCAAACCTGAGTCCAGAGAGCTGTGGCCCAGGATTCTCAATTGTGAGTCTAGCAAAAATACCACTATGTCAATGCCTCCGTGAGTGCTTGAGTCAGTGGGACAAGGTAGAATCATAGATTCCCTACAGTGTAAAAAGAGGTTATTCAGGAGGAGCACCCCACCCAGACCTAACGCCCCAAACAATCCCCATAACCCATATTCTCCACAGCTAATCCACCTAACCTGTACATCTTTGGAATGTGGGAGGAAACCGGAGCACCCAGAGGAAACTCACACAGATACAGGGAGAATGTGCCAAGTCCACACAGACAATTGCCCAATAGTGGAATCAAACTTGTGTCCCTGGCGCTGTGAGGCAGCAGTGCTAACCACTGAGCCACCGTGCCACCCAGTAGAAGTGCAGGAAGAGCTGGCATGATACAAGAACCTAGTTGCTTGACAGATTTCAACTGATTAGCAACTGTTCCGTAAACAACACTCAATTTTTCAAAAGAATTGCAATGTTAAGCACTAATTAACTGGGTCGGGTGGGGAAAGAGGCAAACGAAATCTCAGGTAGTTGGTTTGAAGCCAGCTACATGGCTCGAACTCATTACACATGTCAACAGACTGCAGGAAAATATCAGTGAGCTCCCCTGAGAGACTGGGATGCGGTCTTTCCTGTGTCTGAAACCCAAGCCTAATTAGTGTAAGAAACCACTGAACAAATTGGATGCAGGTGGGGACGAGAGGTGGCAGTTGGCATAGTAATCACCTCCATTTAATTTTTCCTGAAAAAAGTGAAGTAATTACTAAGTTCATATATGCATTATCTTAATCTACAGAACATGACCTTTAATTTAAAAGTGAATTTGGAGCACTTGCTTAATATTTTACCCTGAGGATTCTTTTTATGTAAAGATTAATTTTTGGTGGTCTGCCCAAAGAAAACTTTCCAATTAAAAACATCATATCTTGCTGATAGTTCCAATGCCTTGTCATAAATAGAGAGCTGAAGACAGCCCAAGTCTTAAGGATTTAAATGACAATAACTGTAATTTTTATTGCATAATAAGCATCATTTGCTTGCTTTTTTGCCAGAACTATAGAAGCATTCATGGAAGAAAGCCATCAGACTATTGTTGCTATTGCTGGTTCTGTGGAAGAGCTTTATCAAACCAACCATGATTTCATTGAATGCCAAGGAAGACCCGAGGGGCTGAAAGGCCTACTTCTGCTCTGACATCTCTCAATCAGTCCCATTCCCTCTACGTTTTACCCATTGCCCTGCAATTTTCCTTTTCAACTATTTATTCAATTCCCCTTTCAAATGATATGATTGAAATTACTTTGATGACCCTTTTAGCCATCGCACTGCTGAAGAATTATCTCCTCAGATCCCCACTGGCTCCTTTGCAAATCTTTTTAAATTTGTCTCCCTTTCATCATTGACACCCACCCCCACCCCCAATGGAGTCAAAAATTGCTCCTTACTTCCTCCACCAAAAACCCTGTTATATCAGATTATCTCTTTACCCTCTCTTCTCAGTTCCACATTTCTCTTTCCTGTCCACATAAGTGAGGTTTCTCATCCATGTTATCAGTCAGGATTGCTCCGTTCCAAACTTCACAGTAACTTTGACCCAGACACAGACTCAAGAGTTGATGCTAGTGGAGAAGTGGAAGGAGTTTACCTCAACATGCAGATCCAGCCTTTGAAAAGACACCCCCTGCCGTACCTCTGACAAATTGTGATCCACTTTGAGAAGTAGCCTCTTTGTTGCTTAGCTTGGTCACTTAATTATTTTAACTCCTGTAAAGTAGCCATGGTCCTGTTCTGTCACTAGAGAGAGAAGACGAGTGATCATTTAATCTGAGGGTCATCATGCTTCAGGTGAGGAGCGAGTTCAAGAAAGATAGTCCTTCATGGTAATCTCAGCTGACGCACAAATTGAAAGTACCCTGTTGTCATCACTCTGCATTGCAAGCCACCCATACAGCCACCTGTGCTAATCGATCCCCTGTACATACAGCGATGTAGAACATACAGTAGAGAAACAGACCAACTGGGTCAACCAATTAGTGTTGGTTTTTATACTCTACAGAAATCGATGGCCATTCAAGTTACCTCAACTCAGCCTTTCAACAACTCTTTCTGTTCCCCTGTTGTCTCATATCCTCAACTGGTTTCCTTTTGAATGTATCTGCGTTATTTATCCCAATCATTTCCTATTGTGACTAGTTCCATCAGTCCTTAAGTAAATAATTTTCTCTTTATTTCTACATTGAATATGTTAGTCACTATCAATTTATAGCCACTAATTTTGAATTCTCTCTATATTTAATTAGTCCAATACACGTGTAAATTTTATGACATTTTAAAATGATAGAACTAGTGTTCAATAGATATAGTAATGCTTTTATTTCTGATTCAATTTGCTCTTTCTCCAGCGCTTCTGTGTCCATTCCCTAAAATGAAAACCTAAATAATGCACAATGACTCAAGCGATTGGATGAAGTTGAATTCTTTGAGGTTTTTGTTGGAATCGTACTCACCCAGCCACGTAGACATTATTCCATCACATTTCTGGATTGTGCATGTGAGTGGTGGGCAGGCCTCAAGGAATCAGGAGATGAGTTACTCAAGAAGTATTAGTTACTTGATTTATTAAAGAATTCACAGCCACTGATAGAACAAAGAACATAGGCAATATAGCACAAAAACAAGCCTTTCTGCCTCCAATGTCTGTGCCAACATGGTGCCAATCTAAACTCGTCCCATCTGCCTGCACTTGGTCCATATCCCACTATTCCCTGCCTGTTCATGTGAATTTGGAAAACTCCCTTAGAAGTTGCTATTGTCTCTGCTTCTAACACCTCTCTTGGCAGCACATTCCAGACACCTCTCACCCATTGCATAAAAAAAATTCTTGCTCTAAGCTTTGAAATATTTCCCCTTTCACCTTAAACCTATGCCTCCTGGTATCTGACATTTCTACCCTGGGAAAAAGACACTGACTATCCACCCTGTCCAACGCTCTCATAATTTTATACTTCTATCAGGTCACCCCCTCAGCCTTTGATGCACTAGCAAAAACAATCCAAGTTTATCCAACCTGCCTTAATAACGAAGTCACTCCAATCAAGGCAACATCCTGGTAAACTTCTTTTGCACCTTCTCTATGCCTCCAAATCTTTCCTTTAGTTTGCTGACCAGAACTACACATAATGCTCCAACTGTGGCCTGACTAAAGTCTCATACAATTGCAATATGATTTGCCAACTTCTATACTCAGTGCCCCAAGCAATAAAGTCAAGCATTTCTAAGACACTTTGCAGCAAATAAAGAGCTTTTGAAGGTATTATATATGACAAGTGGCAATCAATTTGCAAACAGTAAGGCCACATAAACTGGAGTGAGATAACAATCAGATAATCTGTTTTAGTGATATTTATTTGAGAAATATATATTGACTGGTGAATTCTAAAGATGATCCCTCTGCTCATCCATGCTATATAACATATATGCACTTATGTTCCAAGAGTTATGTGATCTCCCCCACTTATTCTTCTTAATGTTATTAGGACACTTCATATTTGATTATTCTTGGAGCACTGAAGTTTTGAAGGATTGTGGAAAAATTAATTTGTATCACATTTTGTGGAAATGTCTGGAGCAGTTTCTTTATGGAGGTTTATAAAATCATGAGGGGCATGGATAGGATAAACAGACAAGGTCATTCCCTGGGGTTGGAGGAGTCAAAAGCTGGAGGGCATAGGTTTAAGGTGAGAGGGGAAGATTTAAAAGGGACCTGAGGGGGAACATTTCCACGCAGAGGGTGGTGCGTGCATGGAATGAGCTGCCAGAGGATGTGGTGGAGGCTGGTACTACGATATTTAAAAAGTATCTGGATGGGTAGATGAATATGAAGGGTCTCGAGGGATATGGGCTAAATGCTGACAAATAGGACTAGATTTATCTGGGATATCCAGTCAGTGTGGATGAGGTGGACCAAAGAGTCTGTTTCCGTGCTGTACAATCTCTGTGACTCTATGAAAGGTCACAACAAGATTTCCTAGATATCACATGATTCACAAGAACACATTGTTTTGCTGTAAATGCCTGCTGGGGTTGTTAGAACGGTGACTGGATCTGGAATTAAATAGGGGATAAGCAGCCAGTGAGGAAGGGCTACCCAACTGATCTCTGCTGTTTCTGCAAAAACCATCTCGAAGTGAGTTCAATGTAAAACCTGAGATAACAAGATGTGGAGCTGGATGAACACAGCGGGCCAAGCAACATCAGAGGAGCAGGAAGGCTGACGTTTCAGGTCTGGATCCTTCTTCAGAAAATTGGCCGTTCCTACTATCTCTGTAACCGGCAGCTCCTACTATCTCTGTATCAATGTAAAATCTATTTGTTCTTCTGGAAGAGTGATTGATGGAAAATTGCAATATTGTTCTTCCAGTGTAAGCTTTGCCTGCCTAGGCTCCAGATGTGATTGGTGATCAGTGAATTGACCGCACATGCCAAAACATCGGAATAGCACACTTTGGAACAATCCATGCTTCTCATCCTTTTTTGCCTTAAGAAGAAAACTAATGGCAGAAAGACTTATTTCCTTCAATGAACTTGATCGATAGATTTTTTTTATTCAAAACCTGATATAGATACAATGTTTAATTGGCCATCTCAGTAACTGGGAACCATATTACTATTTTGTGTTGTGACTTACAAAGTAATGAGTCGAGGGTAACAGTCCAACCCTCTAGCCTCAGTCATAACAGTAACAAAATGCTTAGCTATGACGATAAACTATAACTAGAAATGTTCACTTCACCACATATAATTCCTTTGGCCATGGCAAGCACATCCTGTAAATTTATTAATTTATTAACATCTCCCTGTAATTCCTTTCAGGTTTTATACAAATCACATCTGCAAATTTGGTGTCATTCACAAGTTTTGAAATTGTCTTTCTGATTCCAAGTCGAAATCGTTTCAGTGAATGTGAACACATGTGAATAGAGAGGTCAATACCTGAGGAAAAATTGAACAGAACGGGTGTACTTTCCTCGGAGAAAGAAAATGGTGAGGTAAACAGATGCATTGGTCTTTAATTTATGAAAATTTTGATTGATGCATAGATATGTATCAAAGTTTATTTTTGATATATATCAAAAATATGCATTGATATATATCTTCCCTACAAGTGAAAACATATATATCACAGATCATATTATCAAAGAAAGTTTATGTCATTTACATCATACAGTGTATATACATAATAGAGATTTTCTATATATATATGTCATAGAAATTACATGTATATTATAGAACTTGTATAAGGATGATGTTTCCATTTGCAGGGAAGACCAAAATTCAGTGGAGTTCCCAGAGAACTGAAAGAGATCCAAAATTCTTTTGTTGAAAGCTATATTCTCTTGCTTTAGTTTTCTTCTTAAAAAATGGCCACTTTGCTGACTGACAGCTTGGGTGCCACTGATCATAAAGTGCTATTTCACCAGCACTAACCCAAGAACAAGAGCACGAGTATACTTTATTGTCCTGAAAGGTGACATTTCCTGTATTGAGGTTGTACTATAGGTCCCCAAATAGCCAACCGGAATTAGAGGAACAATTATGCAGGGAGACTGAAGAGACTTGCAGGAGCCATAGTGCTGTCATAGTAGAGGATTTTAATTTTCCCAACATAGACTGAGACTGGCGTAGTGTTAAGGGCTTAGATGGGGTGGAATTTGTTAAGTGTGTTCAGGAAAGTTTCCTCAAGCAGTATATACAGGGTCCTACTCAGAAAGGGGCAAAACTTGAAAGGGCAAAAATTGGCGTCACAGTGGCTCAGTGGTTAGCGCTGCTGCCTCGCAGTGTCAGGGACTCAGGTTCAATTCCAACCTCGGGCAACTGTCTGCATGGAGTTTACACATTCTCCCCGTATCTGCATGGGTTTCCTCCGGGTGCTCCGGTTTCCTCCCACAGTCCAAAGATGTGCAGGCTAGGTGGATTGGCCATGCTAAATTGCCCATAGTGTGCAGGGATGTGTAGATTAGGTGGGTTTATAGGGGAATGGGTCTGGGTAGGATGTACTGTGGGTCAGTGTGACTTATTGGGCCGAAGGGCCTGTTTCCACACTGTAGGGATTCTATGATCTATGACCTATTGACTAACTCTTGGGAAATATATCCAGACAGGTGACTGAGGGGACAGTGGGAGAGCACTTTGGGACCAGTGACCGTAGTTCTATTAATTTTAAAATAGTTATAGAGAGGGGCTAAACTGGTCCACAGGTTCAAGTCCTAATTTGGGGCAAGGTGAATTTTGGTGGAATTGGACATCAGATTGCAGGATTTGGTTGGAGTAGTTTGTTTGCAAGAAAAGGGACCTCAGACAAGTTGGAGGCCTTTAAAAGTGTGATAGCTAGAGTTCAAGGTCT
>NW_025968685.1:20892-21641 GCF_021869965.1 Rhincodon typus | reverse complement strand
CACCACCATCACCGCCTCACCGACCCACTTTCACCGCCGTCACTGCCGCACCGGCCCGGTCTCACCGGCCCCGTTCTCACTACGTCATCGGCCCCACTCTCACCACCTCATCAGCCCCGCTCCCACTGCTCTCACCACTCTCACTGTCTCACCAGTCCACTCTCACCACCTCACTGGCCCCGCTCTCACTGCCTCACCGGCTCACTCTCACTGCCTCACTGGCCCCGCTCTCACTGCCTCACCGGCCCACTCTCACCGCCTCACCGGCCCACTCTCATCGCCATCACTGCCTCACCAGCCCACTCTCACTGCCTCACCGGCCCCACTCTCACCGCCATCACTGCCTCACCAGCCCCACTCTCACCGCCATCACTGCCTCACCGGCCCACTCTCACCGCCTCATTGGCCCCACTCTCACTGCCTCACCGGCCCCACTCTCACCACCATCACTGCCTCACCGGCCCCACTCTCACCGCCATCACTGCCTCAGCGGCCCTGCTCTCATCGCCATCACTGCCTCACCAGCCCACTCTCACTGCCTCACCGGCCCCACTCTCACCGCCATCACTGCCTCACCTGCCCCACTCTCAATGCCATCACTGCCTCACCGGCCCACTCTCACCGCCTCATTGGCCCCACTCTCACTGCCTCACTGGCCCACTCTCACCGCCACACCGGCCCACTCTCACCGCCTCACCGGCCCACTCTCACCGCCTCACCGGCCCCACTCTCACTGCCTCACCGGCCCC
>NW_025968685.1:14580-20392 GCF_021869965.1 Rhincodon typus | reverse complement strand
CACTCTCACCGCCTCACCGGCCCCACTCTCACCGCCTCACCGGCCCCACTCTCACCGCCTCACTGGCCCACTCTCACCGCCTCACCGGCCCCACTCTCACCGCCTCACCGGTCCCACTCTCACCGCCTCACCGGCCCCGCTCTCACCGCCATCACCGCCTCACTGGCCCCACTCTCACCGCCTCACCGGCCCTGGTCTCACCGCTCTCACCGTCTGCACTTGCCGCTGAAGCGGCCCCACTCTTGATCTGCTGCAGTTGTTCTGACTCACATTTGATCCACTGTCGCTGCTGGACACGGCCTGTACATTCAGCTCCCACTGTGTGGTTCCCGGTCACAACCCGACTCCTTCCTGACCCCATAGGTAAGTATTTAAAAGGGCAGGTGGTGGGGGGGATGGAATTACTGCAGTGAGGAGAGAGGAGAGAGGAGAAAAAAAGAAAGGAAGAGGAAAGGGAACTGGCTAGCAGAGTGGAGCTCCAAATGGAGCAACTTATCCTGCCGCCTTCTTGAGGGATACCTTTCCCATATTCTCTCCTCAGAATCTCATCCTTTTCTTTTCCTATGTCTTTAGTTCTAACGTGTACAATGACCTCCTGTTGGTCCTTCTTCCTTTTGAGAATATCCTGCACCCTCTCTGAGATATCCTTGATCCTGACACCAGGGAGGCAACACGCCATTCTGATGTCTTGCTGTCAGCCACAGAAACATCTGTCTGCGCCTTTGACTAGAGAGTTCCCTATCACAATTGATTGCTTGGAACCTGACATACCCCTCGTTACATTAGAACCGGTATCGGTACCAGAAACCTGTCTGTGGGTGCTTGATCTGACTGGGATGACCATGTCACAATTTGAACTGCTGCCCATGTTCCAGTGGTGGAGCAAGTGGCCGCATCTTTCTCGGCACACCCTCAACTGGTCAAATATCTCCAGAATTTACCCAGAAGTTTGAAACCTGGGATTTCACCACCGGTTTGTAACGTGTGGAGCGGTTGTGGGATTTCAGATTGTGGAGAGCATGGTTCTCTGTCTGTGGGAGTGCCTTGCTGGCTATCTGCTGGTAGTATTCTTTGAGGAGGATGTTTTCCCCGTACTCGTTGAGCTGTTCAATTTGGGCCAGCACAGGAAGCCAATTGACCTATGTGTAGCCCAACATTCAACATGTGATTCTCAAAACTTCCCAGAAGTGGTTATCTACTATGTTTGGCTCCTGGGCCAGGTGAATGGTAGTTCTCTAGTGACTGATGCATGTGGAAACAAGATCATTTGCTTGAAGTTCCACAAACAGCAATGAAATAAGTCATCAGATAAACTTTTTTTTTAGTAATGTTGATTGAGGGATAAAGGATACTAAGGAGAATGCACCAATCTTCAACCAGAACCTGATGAAAATAAATCCTCTCCTTTAATTCCTTAAACTCTCACCTCCATTGAATAATTCCTGACCCTATGAGGTCTCAGTGATTAGCAGCATTTCCAGCTTCAATTCATGAGTAATGTGAGCAAATCTCTCCCATTCACATACACACAAGAAGTGTAAAATATTTAAATGGAATCTGAAATATGAATTCATTAAGTTTTTCCATTTAGTCTGGTTTATTTCCCATGTGAAATAACTACGTCAGTCAGTTGCACAAGATTTGACTTGCGAATGTTTCAGTGAAGGTTAACATGCTCCTCATGTTAATACTCAAACATAAATCATTCATAGCTGTGCCTTTCAAATTGTTACAGGAGCTGATATATCGGTGAGGAATGGTCTGACATTTTAACACAGTGAGTGACAAGAATACTCTTTAACAGTTCATGACACCAGGAGAATGATGGACGGTCTCACATACTTTAGAATCTATATTAAGTAACTTGACCTAGGATCATTAAAATGCAGCACGAATAATAGTGAGAATCATGACATGCATGTATCAAAATTAACTTGAATGTGCCACAAACTCTATAATCCAACATGTAAAACACTCATGCGTCTGTTTCTTCTACATCATATAATGCATAATTTATGTCGAAAAGGAGGAACCCCCTCCCCCCGCCTCCTCTCTAATATATTTCCATTTCCCTTTTGGTCAGTCACCCACCTTGGACTTTCTGTAATTTAATCAAATCCAGAACTCTGTGCGTAGAAACTTGCACCAAATTCTGTTTACTTATTACCCCTGTGCTTGCTGATTGAAATGGGCTCCTAGTCATGATCAAATACCTTAATATCACAGTTTTAATGATTGCTTTTCTCTTCCCTAGCTCTGTAATGGTCTCCAACTCGAGAAGCCTCTGGGATCTCTGCACTGTTTAATTGCTCCACCACTAGCAGCTGCACCTTCTGGCGGCTAAGCTCTGAAATTCCCTCAATAAATCTCCCCAGCCCTCCCTTCTCCTTCTCTTTGATCAAACTCTTGACCAGCTGTCCTCATATCTATCTCCTTATGTGCGTCAATGTCAAACGTTGCTTGATTACTCTCCTGTGAGGCACCTTGGGGCAATTTCATTCTTTAAAGGTGCAGTATAAATTCAAGTTGGTGCTTTTGAAGTGCTAACTCAACTGACTGAAGGGTTCCCAGAGTGCTACTGACTGGCTTCAATCCAACACCTCCCAGAATATAAAACAAGCTAATCAATGTTAAAAGGTATTTGACCTTGCCATGGGTTTCATCGTCAAATCTGGTATTCTTACTTTGCATTCATGTATACAGGAAGATGAAAAGGAACAAATACATAAACAGGGAACTTAGAAAACAGGGAACAGGAAAATAGAAGGTTCTGCAATCACAAAGCCCCTCTGTCATCAATTCCAGGGCAAGAGACAAGTTGGCAGATTCATTGAGGTTACAGTGCAGATGGATGCCATTTGGCTGATAGTGGGCTAATACTTCAAGAATGGACTCTTTATCACAATTCATCCAAACTCAGATTTCTTCCAGCAGATTCCTCTGGCTAGTGATTAAGGGCATAAGTACCACTTCTGAGCCAATCTATGGTAAAGCCAATTGTTTATATAGAAGTTGCAATATTTTTCCAACTAGTCTGTGATTGCCTTTACCTTTCATGTGAGCAAATGGTTTTAATCACATTTACTGGCTCTGTTCCTCTATTTCTTTATCTTCATTTCCTTCCTTCACCCATCCAAACTAACTGCGACTGTTGACATGGTCTTCCACTCAATTGCTTCAGTTAGAGTCCCAGTGTTGGGAGTTCAAGTCCCAATCTGAGCACAAAAAATGTAGGCTGACACTCCACTGCAGTACTGAGGGAGTATTTCACTTCCAGAGATGAAGTGCTAAATACATGCTCATTTGTCCTCTCAGGTCAACTTAAAAGATTCCAGGGTAGTACTTGAAGTAGTTCTGCCCAGTGTTCTGCCAAAATTTATCCTTCTCCAAACATCCCTTGATCAGATTATCCAGTCATTACCATGTTGCTGTTTGTGGGAGCTTGCTGTGTTCAAAATTAGCCACCTCATTTCCACAAAACAAGTGGTCTACACTTCAAAAGTGTTTTGTTGCACGTAAAGTATTTTTGAATGTCTGGTTTTATAGAAATCAAAGTCCTTTTCTTTTCTGATTTTCATTTTTGAGTTGAATACGACACTTCTTTGGAATCACTCTTCCGAAAAAGAGTCATAGAGTCATACAGCATGGAAACAGACCCTTTGGTCCAACCAGTCTATGTTGAACATAATCCCAAACTAAACTAGTTCCACCTGCCCACCCCTGGCCCATATCTCTCCAAACCTTTCCTATTCATGTACTCATCCAAATATCTTTTAAACACTGTAATTGTACCCATATCCACCACATTTTTACATATTGACTCTGTTTCTCTTTCCATAGATCTGCCAGACCTGCTAAGTTGATTTTTCCACCATTTTCTGTATTTCTTTTAGATTACAAGTTAATTTACTTTTATATTGCTTCAACATTATTCCTGAAGAAACATCAGCCCATTCACAAATTCATTAAAATTTTAAAAGGGCTCACTTTCTTTCTTTATACTTCAATATGTTATGTGACAAAACTTAGAACTGTATCAATACCTTTTAATCATCTTATTAGCTCATTGTTGTTCTGTGAATCAGTCCCCCTAAATCCCTAATTCCACTCCCAGTCGTATTTCTGATGATATTTTTGACTGACACTTGATTGCATCCATCACCTCTCAGCCCCGATCCTTCACCTTATCAATAATCCTTTGTTCCATCTTCTTTACCCCCAAGACCGTGATTAGCTAACTTGTTCAACAGAGATCAAATCTCCATTCACAACCTTTCTAACTTTTAGCTGGAGGAAATTAAGACTCATTCAAGACTCTCCTAATATCCTTCTGTCTCCTTCTCCTGATTGGGTTGATCCCTCACTAGGTCATGCACTGCTGCAGGGAATCTGGCCATTGACTGGTGCCCTAGTCTGAGTGACCGATATTGATCTGCCATTGCGGGAGGTGACACAATCATCCCTAAACTGCATCAGTCCAACTACATTTGTAGGTCAATGCATGAAACTGTACAGTGTAGTTACCATTGAACACAAGCCTGTTGAACATTGTTGGATAAAGTGATGAATTTGAAAGGATTAACGTTGAGATTGCATTCAGCATTACCTATCTGATGATGTCATATAGTCCTGGGTGAAGAAATAAGGAGTCAAACTCTATTCCTTGAAAGGGTCAGACATAGTCATCCCTACCTCCTGACAGTCTTAGCAACTATGTCTAATACATGTAATCTATACCTATTGCCCTCATGCAATAAACTACACCTTGTTGTTAAGACAAGTTTGTCTTCTTGCTCAGACCCATGAGTGACTCACACCATTATGAACCAAACAGGTCCTTAGACTCGACATAGAAAGGAAAATTGGTGACAGCACTACTCCCCACCCAAAACATGCTAGTTGTTGGTTCTGCAACATACAACAAATAAGTTCAGTTTTGCAACCTCCTGACAAAGTCACAGCATTCCATTTCTATTTTTAGTGCCTGACAATTGCCCCTGCTTCCAATCCAACATTCTTGTATAATAGAGTCATACGGCACAGAAACAGACTCTTCGGTCCAACTCACTAGCAAAGTTTTAAAATTTATTGCACTTGGCACTTTGCAAATAGGATTTTTAAAAAAAATTAAAACCTTCACATCCTATCAATGGCTCACTTTATGCGTCAGAATGGTATGTTGAAGAATCTTTTCCTAACAGCACAATGGGTTAACACATTGTCCTGATGTTGAGTTAAAGAAACTATGAAGGTCTCAGTTTTAGTCTCTGTTTAGCAGCCAGGCAGGGAATTGCAACTGGATCTGCTACAATAGACCTATAGTATCTCTCTTAGGAGCTAATTGGTAGCACTCACACCTCAAGGCAAAAGGCTGTGAATCCAGGTTGCATGCCAAAGACTTGAAAACATAATCTGTGTTTACAGTCCCTCTGCAATACTGAGGGAGTGCTGCACTGTCATGTGTGCCGTTGTACAAATGGAATGTTAAACTAACACTCAACCAGCTGTTTTCCAGTGAATGAGTTTCTAAAAGATTTCATTGCACTTTCTCAGAAGAAATTTCTGCTCGATGACATTTATATCTCAACCAACATAATTAAAAGTCAGATTATCTTGTCATTATCTCATTAGCTTGTTTCTGTGTTAACCTCAATCTTAATTTTGTAAATGAAGGAAAATGGCTAATAGTCCTTATTTTCATTTCAGCCTTTCTGATTTCTCCAATCTTCCTCCATCCCCCACCCCACTATCCCTGTCCGGAATCTCCTCCAACCCTACAAACAAATAACCTTCCAAAATAACAAGGTGTAGA
>NW_025968685.1:7419-14080 GCF_021869965.1 Rhincodon typus | reverse complement strand
AGGGACAGATATCTGCGACCTTAGATTTATCAATGGACTGAGATGTTTCCTCTTTGTTCCTAGTGTTTCCTGTATCCCAGGGACAGATATCTGCAACCTTAGATTTATCAATGGACTGTGATTTTCCTGCACTGTTCTCTTTATCCCACGTCTTTCCTGGTGCCATCATAAGTTTCAATGACAGTGCTAATTGTTTAGATTGCTGCAATGAGTAATTTGCATCATTGGGTTTTAAGGTGCCATGCACAATTGACCCCGGAACACCAGCACTAAGAGATAAAGATCTTCCTTTCTTCTGATCTGCCCTATTGCCTGATGCCTCTTCTAAAATAACATCCCATGGACAGACAATTGCAGTACTTGCTGATGCCTGTTTTAAGAGTGACATATATTTTTGTCGCTTATCCCCTGTATCCATTTTGCGCAGTGGAGAGGCATCTGCCACTTCAGATTTAACAGTCGACTGTGACTTTTCTTCCTGGTTCTTGGTCTCTCCTGTTTCCCAGGGACAAACAGCTGCAGTTGTAGATTTATCCAATGAAGTTGCTGATCCTGTTTTCTTCTTTTCTTTTTCCTTGTCTGTACCACCTTTGAGTTTCTCGCTTACTTTCCTTAACTTCTCTTTCTTGCTATCCTTCATTTTCTCTGGTGCTATTAGGAGTTTTAATGAATTTCCAAACCCTTTAGGTTGTTTCAGTGGCTCATTTGCATCCTTTACTTTGAGGGAGCCATGCATAAGCTGTTCTGGAGAACCAACACAGACTGACAAAGACCTTCCCTTTTTCTCATCCACACTAGAATCCATTGATGATGCGTCATCTGCAATATTGTCCCAGGGACAAACAATTGAGCTATTGCTTGATGCTTGTTTCATGAGTGTCATATATTTTTCCCACTTGTCCACTGTATCCACTTTGCGCAGAGGAGAGGCATCTACTGCTGATGATGTCTCAAGTGACTGTGATTTTTCTTCCTGGTTCTTGGTCTCTCCTGTTTCCCAGGGACAAACAGCTGCAGTTGTAGATTTATCCAATGAAGTTGCTGATCCTGTTTTCTTCTTTTCTTTTTCCTTGTCTGTACCATGCTTGACTTTCTCACTTACTTTCCTTGACTTCTCATTCTTGCTATCCTTCATTTTCTCTGGTGCCATTAGGAGTTTCAATGAATGTCCAAACCCTTTAGGTTGTTTCAGTGGTTCATTTGCATCCTTTACTTTGAGGGAGGCATGCATAAGCTGTTCTGGAGAACCAACACAGACTGACAAAGACCTTCCCTTTTTCTGATCCACACAAGAATCCATTGATGATGTGTCGTCTGCAATATTGTCCCAGGGACAAACAATTGAGCTATTGCTTGATGCTTGTTTCATGAGTGTCATATATTTTTCCCGCTTGCTCTCACCGACAGGAGCATCTGTTTTCACCTGATCAATCTTTTCAGAAGATGATTGTGTTTTGTCAGCCTTGGTTGACACATCAGGGGCTGCTGGATTAATGCTGTCTTTTCTTGAATACTCGACTGTTTTTCCAACTCTTGGCGATGTATTGGCTCCAAGCTGCACGTCTGCAGTTGGAGATTGGGTGATTGATTTCTCCTTCACGTTGTAGCCGATACTATCTTGATGCAAACTTTGATGCTTCCTCACCAAATCTGTGAATATTTTTCTGTTCGCCTGCAGCTTTCCCAGTGAGCTGTCAACACTATTCCTCTTGTTTGGTGAATAGGTGGTTTGTTTGTTGACCTTGGTCTCAGAAGGCGGAGGTTGCAGGTTCTGAAAGTCCCAGGGACAAACCAGAGGTTTATTGTGACCATCTTGTAACAGCAGTTTTCCTGTCCTTTGAAGGGCTTCACTGGATCCTTGTTGCATGGCTGAGTTGGATATTTTATTTGTCTCTCCTGACTGTGCTGTAGCTGCGGGAGGCTGCAACGTAGTTGGTGTCTGCCTCGTTGATGGCTTCCTTTGAACTGTCTCTCCCAACTGTTTTGAGTTCTGTTCTTTCTTTCTTGGGAGCATCAGCGACTTTCCTCTTGCACAGCTGACAACACTAAGAGATTTGTGCAGTGTTCCTCCCTTGGCAGGATTTAACGGATTCATATCCACAGTGAGGTTATGTGCGCTGGCAGACTTGCAGACTAAAGGAGCGTCATCTAATGAGTCACCGTCTGATGCCTCAGAGACTTTCTTCGCCAGCTTCTTCCTCATCAGTGAATCCAACAGGGAAGGATCTCTGGAGGAATCGGCCCTACTGATGTGGCCATCCCGTTGCTCCCTGACATGGTCGTAGGTGCTGTGAGATTTTCTAATTGAGAAAACACGGTGTTTTATGGAGTCCTGTTTCACTTTCAAGCTAGAACTGGCAGAATCATGAAGCTTTTTCCTGTAGGAGCCCGCATAACTGCTGCCTGCTATAGACCCATCACGGCTGCACTGTCTACTCATCGACTCTGGAATTTCCGTTATCCGCTTAATGATGGAGCGACCTAGGGCTCTTCGGGAACTCCTCTTTTTCTGCAGGTGTGGGTTGTTGGCTGTCATCTTCTTTGTCTTATGCACTTCCAGTTGGGCGTAAAGCTTCTTCAGTTCGTCCTGCAGAAAGGAAACAAGAATCGATGAAACGTTAGTATTTTCCACAAGTTTCTTGAGAGAAGTATCAGCTCATTTGCAGCCTGATCCCTCACCTTTCCTCCAAGTGTATCGTCTGTGGGAAAATGGGAATGGACTTTTTTTGGAATTGCAATAGAGGGATGATTAGAACCACTCTTTGTGACCTCAACGCTGGTGTTGCCAACCCTCCAGGCACCATTGAAATGTTACAGTGCAGAAAAAGACCATTCAGCCTATTATGTCTGTGCCAGCTAAGATGGGAAATAAAATCTTTGTGGCCCATTCTAGTCCCATCTTCCAGCACTCGGTCCATAGCCTTGCAGGTTATAACGTTTCTGGTGCAGATCCAGGTACCTTTTAAGTGAATTAAGGGTTTTCACATCAACTACCAAACTGGGCCGTGAATTCCAACACTCATCACTCTCTGGGTGAAAAAGATTTTCATCATGTCCCCAGTAATACAGGAATGTCCAGGAACTGAAGATTAATCCCTAGGACATTACTGAAGTCCAGGAGAAAAATCACAAAGCCATCAAATACGAAATTGTGAGGTTTTTTCTGCATGTCCTTGGAACATTTCTATTTATTGATTATAAAACTATTGGAAATTTGAGGGAAAACAAAATTCATTTAACAGTCAAGAATCATAGAATCCCTATAGTGTAGAAAGGGGCCATTCAGCCCATCAATTCTGCACTGACCCCCTGAAGAGCATCACACCCAGATTCAGATCCCACCCTATCCCTGTAACCCTGCCTCTACCACGGTTAATGCACCTAGATCCCTGCACACTATAGACAATTTAGCATGGCCAATCCACCTAACCTGCACACTTTGGAATGTGGGAGGAAAGCGGATCACCTGGCAGAAACCATACGAACAGTCACCAAAAGGTGGAATTGAACCCAGATTCCTGGCACCGTGAAGCAGCAGTGCTAACCGCTGAGTCACCATGCCCCCAACCACCCCCCAACATTATCTGACTGAGTAGTGAGGAGTTTTGTTTGTTTGTCAGTTGGCTGTGGGAAGATTGGGCATTGTGAGTGTGAGTGAGCTGATGATCAAGCGCCAGAGTTCTGTAGTGAAACATCCAGAAATACAGTTAACCAAAGTTGATAACCAAACACAGCACAGTCTCATCCCTCCATCAGCATCTGATCTACAATAGGGATCAGGATGGCTGCTGCATTGCTGATGAAGAGTCACTGAACTTGAAATGTTAACTCTTCTTTCTCTGTTTTTATTTCAGATCTCCAGCATCTGCAAATCTTGTTTTATTCCACTGCCAATCTTGTTCCCTCAGTTTTGAGTTTCTAGAAATCTGTTCTTGAGCCCTTTATAGAAACATCTTGCCTTCAATATCTCTGGAGTTATCAGCTCTTAGAAGTCCATACGCTCCTGAACATGTCACAAGCTAAACATATAGGACAAGAAAAAGCTAACTAATTCATCAGGCCTATGTCACCCAAGTGCAAATTTCTCACATTCCATTAGTCCACTGGTCCCCACCTCTAACTTCCCAGCAGTCACTGAAGAGGTCTGGAAGAGGCAAATTTGGGAAAATGCTCAGGGAAATTTTTCCCTGACCAAACAGGTAACTAAGCAAGATCCAGGAACCTAAGTGAAGCAGCTCCCATGACCAATTGTCCTAATGGAACCTGGATAAGTATATGGATCAGAAAGAAACAGGGTATGTAAACTGAATGAGATGAGGTCGGGTGATAGGATACTTGTGGAACATGAATAGCTATTACTGTGCTACAAATCTATGTAATGCCATAGTAGATAGGTTTGCCACAATCAAATCACTTCCTACCTTAATTGCTGACTGTCTGTTTCTCGTATTCTTTCTTACTTTATATTTTGAAAGGTTCTAAACTGTTGTCTGGTCTGAGGAAGGTCTGTGAGGAGAGCATTATGATATTCATGATCCCAGGGAGTTACAGGGTATTTCTTTATTTGGTAATTTGCAGCACATTAATGAAAGTGGTAGTCACATTGCAATCCTGATAATGCATTGGATGGTAAACAATAGGCATTTTTGTTAGGGAAATGCTTATTCATGAGTTAATGGAACACAACAATTGATATTATTCCTGGAACAAGCATTTGGTCATTGTTCCAAGTTTGATCCCTTTTATAATTTTTATTTCCAGTATTTATTCTCAGGATGAGGGTGATACTAGCATGGCCTCATTAGTAGTTGAAAGTTACTTGTTCCCAGGGGCTAGGTTTTTTATCCTCCAGCCCTTGCAAAGGTGACCTACTTATTTTCTGCATTAGAGCAAACTAGTTTCAAAGCTTTTTCTCTTTGCTTACTCTGATATCGTCTGGCTCCAGGCTGTGATCACTCCAGGCAGAAGTAAAACTGCTGTTGAGATAGGAACCAGAGAAACGCAAGTCCAGCTCGTCCTCATATACCTCGGCCACTATGTCCTCTCTCAGGGGAGCTCCCACGTGGAGAAACTGCAAGGAGAAAAGAGCTCAGGCTCAACTTGCTGGGGAGAAAAGTAATTCTCAACAATTCTTTCACACAAAGTGTTTTTCTGTTAAACAGCTCCAAATTAGATTTACCACAAATATTGTTCCTGTTTACTCATTGTAATTATTTTTCAAAATGTCAAAAGGCTGGCCCTAACTGATTTTCTGATTTTCTTATACATTATGTACAGCAGAGAAGTGAGCCATTTGACTCAAATGTACTATTCTTCCGCGTACCATTGAACTTTAGGTATTCAAACAGGATTTTCTCTTCCATCTTCCTTCCTCATTTATTTATGTAGCTTGCTATTAAATACACTATTCAACTTAAGTACTCCACAGGGTAGCAATTGTACAATTGAGCTTTTTTCTGGTTCAGTATTCCTTTGGAAGTGTAGCTGCTGCTGGGCATGGGTCCATTTTTATCAGTTTGCAATTCCTTTGAATTTTTTTGTTTGGCCGGGAACACTTGTTATTTTCCCCAGAACAAGGTCTTTGTGGTACCTTTCAGTCTGGGGCCACCTTGGACTGTGGTGTGGCTGCACACTCACATACTTCAGCAGAATTGCTGTGAGTGAAAGTAGGAGCTGTACGCACTGCGGCACAACTCACACCCTGGAAATGTATAACCATGGCCTGAATCTCATGCAACGTGACCTTATTTATTGGGGAACCTATTCTGCGTCTTGATGGAATAGAATTCAGTCATGAAGCCATGAGTTTAAAGTGAATTTTCATATTCAGTACTTGAATAGATAAGCTTCGAGTGCTAAATCATGTCTCAATTCTCATTCAGTTGAAGCACAGTCAGGTAGAATCAGCATGGGAACAGGCCATTTGGCCCATTGAGTCCACACCAACCCTCCAAAAAGCATCTCACTCCCAATCCCTATAACCCTGCATTTCCCATGGCTAATCCACCTAACCCACACATCCCTGGACGCTACGGGCAATTTAGCATAGCCAATCCACCTAAGCTATACATCTCTGGACTGAGGGAGGGAACTCACACAGACACAGAGAGAATGTGCAAACTCCTCACAAACAGTCACCCAAGGATGGTATCAAACCCGGCTCCCTGGCGCTGTGAGGCAGCAGTGCTAA
Organism: Rhincodon typus; assembly: GCF_021869965.1. Lineage (NCBI taxonomy): Eukaryota > Metazoa > Chordata > Chondrichthyes > Orectolobiformes > Rhincodontidae > Rhincodon > Rhincodon typus. The sequence goes on along the minus strand of NW_025968685.1, from coordinate 7,890 downwards.
CCAGTGAGTCACTGTGCCCTCACCATTATGTGGTGAATTTAATCCCATTGTATCTTTGTTTTCAAAAAATAAAGATATTTGTACCTTGGGGATGAAGAGCAGAATTAGAGTCATTGTGACTGTAAGGTGGGAGTGAACAAAGAAGAGCAGTAACATCCAATCAGGGTGAAGAGTCGTTGCCATAGTGAACCTAGGGGAAGAAATGAACTTTATTTTAAAATCATCACAGATTAATGACAGAAACACTTTGGTAATTAGGTTGGATGAAATACCATAAAATGAATTTTGGATTTTAATAAGATAATATTAGATTAAAAAAGATTGAATCTGCTTGCAGAACACATGCAGGACACATACATTTCCTGCACAGAGAGGAACGGGGAGTATGCTTGGAGACATGTTATAGAAGAGATGAAATAAAGTGGGGTGATTTAAGAGATAGTAGGAACTGCAGATGCTGGAGAATCCGAG
>NW_025968685.1:0-6919 GCF_021869965.1 Rhincodon typus | reverse complement strand
TCAGCCTTCCTGCTCCTCTGATGCTGCTTGGCCTGCTGTGTTCATCCAGCTCTACACCTTGTTATCTCAGGAACAGAGCAAACAGGTTTCACCTTGAACTTATCTAGAAGCTTTTCTTTTCAGAAATGAGAGAAATCAGCTGGGTAGCTTGTTCATAGCAAGCTTTCCTCCAACGCAACTTGTTCGTAGGAGTCTTCCTTACAACTGAACTTGTTCTGAACTGGTTATCAATGGATAGGAGATTTCATGCTTGGCTCCCAGGTCTCCTGCATACCCCTTGATCAGATACTGACATAGATAAGGTCAGGGAGAAGAAGAAACACTGTCATATAAAATAGGCTGTTGCCTTCAACCATTGTTATAAGGTGCAGGAATTACCCGTGCTCTGCACTCATGAGTCTATCTAGATCCAGGACTGACCTGGCCAATGTTTGAGGCCTTTGGTTCACCCTTATTTTTACTTACTTAATGCCTATGACATCTGGGAACTGGCATTGAGGTTTACCAGCAAACATCCTTTGACGTTCTGAATTAACCGCCCAGAAAATAAGGAAGACCACAAAGGATTTTTCAAATCCTTCTTCACTGGATGCTGTATTCTCATCCTGTGTTCAAAACAAATGAGGTCATAGTCAACTAGATTAGTATCAAGTATATGTTCGTCTGAATTGCAGGACTTCAAGGACGGATCTTAGGATAAAAATGTAAATAATTTATGTGCGAAATGAAAACTTGGAGCAAGTATTGAACCAGCAGTTAATAGTTATTATTGTAATTGTGGAGTGAATCATCAGCCATGTGAAATGATGTCATATTGTAAATAACTGGGAACTGAGAGACAAAAGTCCTAATGGAGCTCTGCTAAAGTCTGTCTCTGTAGGTTGTGCAAATAGTCAATAAGTATTCATTAGTTCACACCAACATAGTTTCTAGCTTCTTTTCAGACATACAGATTCCAGAAATGGAATTAACACAATGTATTATGCCTTGCATTCTGGCCAATTTTTCCCCGAATTAACATCACAAAGACTAGATTATCTGGTCATTATTACATTGTGTCTGTGGGACCTTACCATGCTTAAATTCTGCACTATTCCCTACATTACAACAATGAGTGCACTTCAAATGTGCTTCAGTAGCTCTCAAGAGCTTTGGAATACCCTACAGTTCTGAAAGGTGCAATGTATTTGTAAATCATTTTCTGAGGTAAGGTGAATAATTGCTTGGTAGTACAGAGTTTAAATATTGCTGATAAGAGACAATAAAATAAAGCTTTTTATTTTGTGCACAACTGGCCTGCATGAAAGAAACTAAACCTTGGTGTTAATTTGTTGTATCCTGGTTACTATTGAGATGCAGCAGGAACACATCAAAAATCAGACAGCGTCCATGTGTTCTTTCAACACTGTCAGCTTATTTACTGACATACTACTTGAGGAAACCATTCACATTAGCACTATGTCATTATATCATGACAATCTAGATGTGCCACCAGTTCTGTTTTCATCACTCGTTTAGTTATTGTACTAATTGAATTTTTAATTACTTTCTGTAGTCCTACCTGTGCTTGCCCTCTTATTATTTACTCTTACAAAGGGAAAATATTAGGTATAGCATGGATTAACATTAGTTAATCCCATGTCAATTTGTTTGAGGAAAGTTAATAAAATCTTAAACTGGGTTAATAACTACATTAAAAAGCAGTAAGTTGTTTAGTTCACTTAATAAATAATATTTAATCATGTAAAATTCATTTATTCCTACTCAAGATAAGTTGATGGTTATATGAAAAATATTAAAATACGCAGGCAAAGTCAAAATGACACACCCAATCCTACAATGGTGCAACTTTGCTGAACTAGCAATAACCTTTGAGTTTTTTTCTGAAGCTGCAATGCCGGTGACTTCATACCATTGCCAAGTAAGGTATTACCAGGCTCAAGGCAGTCAGAGTAGCACAGGTTCTAGCGAGGAGCTGGAGCAGTTTCTAGGAAGATAGGAAGAGTCGATAACAGGTGAGCCTGCCATTTTGGAATGCGTGAAAAACAATACATTTGTCTAAAACAGATAATTGCAGAATTTGAGTAATATACTGTGTATGTGACCTTCCAATGTATAAATATCTGAAATTTCTTGCTGACGGCCGAACTCTACTTTGGAGTTTCTCTGTGCTGGTGCTCTCCCAAGGTGTTGGGATCATTAACCTGTAAATGATTTTCCTGAGATTATTTCACAAAATAATCTACCACCAACACTCTGAAGCCTCCAGTTATGATAAATAGGAAATAATCGCCAGTCAATTGCCTACTGGTTACTCTGTGGTATCAAACATTGAGGTTTGAACTAAGAGCCTGTCTATAGTCTAGTCCCATATATCTCCTTGCTTTCCCCTCTGTCTCACTGCTTTAAGCCTCTCTGTCTTTCATAGCTCTTACACTGCATCTCATCACTTTAAACCACACTATATTTCTGAGAACTCATACTTGTCTTCCTACTTTAAGTCCAACTGCGTTTTTTGTCTCGGATACCAGCCCTGCACCTTGTTGTCTGCGTTTTTAAGCTTTCACATTATGCCTGCATGCATCAGATTTTCCCTCTTTGATTTGTCTTGTAGCTATTTATTTACCATAAGGTCTTCACTTAAAGTGGAATCTGTTAATATTATGTTGATGAGATTGTTCACGTAGACAGGTGGCAGCATTGTTTAACTAAGTACTACAAGTCCCTCCTGCTCTAGAGGTGTAAACACAGGATGAGAATACAGCATCCTGTGAAGAAGGATTTGAAAAATCCTTTGTGGTCTTCCTTATTTTCTGGGCAGTTAATTCAGAACGTCAAAGGATGTTTGCTGATAAACCTCAATGCCAGTTCCCAGATGTCATAGGCATTAAGTAAGTAAAAATAAGGGTGAACCAAAGGCCTCAAACATTGGCCACAAATTTCTGAGTGGGTTGATTAGAAAATACCTTGCCGAAAGCATAAAGAGAGTCTCCTGGGTCATCATGTTTGTGAGCAAAGAAGCTGATACATAATGCTGAAATTTGCGAATAAATCTGTTATCATGAAAACAATCAGTGTCAATTTTCATACTCCACTAGTGCGATATTATAAACTTCAGAACATTATTACCTGTTCATAGAATCAACAAGAATAAAGTGTTACACCTGAGAAGAAGCAGAAATAACTCTCTCTGGAATAAACAATCAAAAGACCAGAACAAATTTATACAGAAATTGAAGCAATTAGCCACATCTGGAACAGGAGAGAGTTGAAACTACATGAACAGAACTGCTTTGACATCCACTTGATACATGGCTGCTTTATGCCACAAGGATAACTGGTTGCACCGCAGAAGAATTTAGGGAGCTAATTGCAGAAAAGCTGTGTCTTCAAACAGATAGTTAAGGCCAAATGTAACAAGGAACAAAGAAGTTACTTCTGATAAGAAGGCAAGCTGCAGCTTTGCAGTAATTTGGATGAAAGAGTTTTCAAAAACTAAATCATCAGTAATATCACACATAGACCAAAGGACAAAAGTCTGCATAAGAATCAAAAACCAGAACCCCTACTTTGGCAGAATTTCAGAGAACAATGCTACAGGAGGATCGAACCCTGGATGCTTCCAGAGTCAAACCCTGATGGTGGAAACATGGCCAAGTTCCACCATTAATCGGGTAATAGCCAAGTTAAGTTGTGAGGTTTGATTTGCTTAATGGAGGGGTATTATTTTGGTTGCTACATGCAATAAAATTTACATCATTGTTTCTGTACTTGATTGTGAGACTTCTTAGTAAGTAGCCAAATTAAAGGTACTTTGTGGTGATTTACCCACAACACCAACTTGTTTGACTTGGATCAAAAATTGATTGTATCCCTTGTTTCATTGATGTACTGTTTGACCTTTAGCCACACCCCCTTCCACACTTGTCCCACCCACTCATTTCATGTGACATCTACTAAGGAATGATTGTGCAATTCCCGTGAATATTCAAACATTAATTATTGTCCTCAGGTGCTGCACTGAACAGCAAGCTAAGATGTTGGCTTCGAAATCAGGAAGTAAACAGATGAAAAACATCAAAAGGGTCTGCAAATGCTGTAACTAAAGCTTCAATTGCATTTCAGCTGATGATATCAGGATTGTATTTGGAGGATTTAATCAAAGTTTTCAAGCATTTTACGCTTCTAAATTGTTTATCTGCGTTGATCGTTTTTGGATTAATACAAGGATTTGATCAGCTCAATTCTAGAGACAAACAGAAGGTAAATAATTTGTTTTTTGTCTATTTCCATAAATTGTAACAGAAATGTACATATCTTTGGAAATGAATTTTTAGAAAACTTTCAAGATTTTAATTTTATGCACACGTAACAGGTTTTTAAAAAGTACATCTGTTCGCTTCTCCCATTTTTGATGGTTTCTTTGTTGCTCATTCATGGCATGTGGGACTCACTAGCTCAGCCAGCATTCCATAACCACTCATACTTGCCCATCCCAAAGACAGGTTTCTAATTCCTCAGTTGTTTAACATTGTATACTCTTCTGTAGTGATACGCAAGGAGCATTATCACAAAATATTTCCTTTGTGCGTTTGAAAGGAGGAAGAAAAAGCTGTTGCTTTCATAATCAGGTTTTGACTGCTTGTATTGAATTGTTCAAAGTTGGAGAATGAAGCTACAAAGTCATCTTGTGAAACTTAGTACAGTCAATGAAATCAGAGGCCCTCAAAGTCACATATGTTGTGCGTCTAGCAGCTTTGGACACAGTCTAGGTTGTGTTTCATACTTGGGAGGATGTTAGCAAAGGCATAATATGTATGTTTCAAGGGATAACAAGGTGTAGAGCTGAATGAACACAGCAGGCCAGGCAGCATCAGAGGAGCAGGAAAGCTGACGTTTTGGGTCTGGACCCTTCTTCAGAAAAGGGGGAGGGGAAGATGGCTCTGAAATAAATAGAGAGAGGGGGAGGTGATGATAGGTGGATAGAGTCATTGCCTCCCCCTCTCTCTATTTATTTCAGAGCCCCTTTCCCTTCCCCCATTTCTGAAGAAGGGTCCAGACCCGAAACGTCAGCTTTCCTGCTCCTCTGATGCTGCCTGGCCTGCTGTGTTCATCCAGCTCTACACCTTGTTATCTCAGACTCCAGCATCAGCAGTTCCTACTATCTCTATGTTTCAAGGGATATACTTTTAATGGCTCCTCCAGACTGCAGAACTCGAGGTTACACGAATATAACATGGGATCCAGGCAATGAAAGGTACAATTGCATTTCTCCCAACAGTTCAAAGAGTAATCAACAGTAACAAGATAATCAGTTCCTATGAGAGTGAAGAGATTTACTCCAAGCATCATCCAGGGTCATCTGGTGTGTCATTTGTCATAAGCAGTTTTTTAGCTTGCTTGGCTTGGTATTTGTTACAAACAGTGCACTGGCTGATATGGTCCTTAACTTAATTACTCATCGTTGGCCAGATGAAAACTTCTCTCGACTTCCTCTGGCTAGGCTCAGTTCCTTGATGGCTTGCATGCATGTGCTTGAGCTTTACTTTTTTCATGTTCCCTATATGTAATGGCTATATTTATAGAGGTGTAGAGTCATAGAGTTGTACAGCCCTTGTGGTCCAACTTGTCTGTGCCAACCAGATGTCCTAAGTTAACCCAGTCCCATTTGCCAGCATTTGCCCGATATCCCTCTGAACCCTTCCTATTTATGTACCCATCCAAATGCCTTTTAAATGATGAAACTGCACTAGCCTCCACCACTTCCTCTGGCAGCTCATTCTATACATACACCACCCTCTGCGTGAAAAAGTTGTTTTAGGTCCCTTTAAAATATTTCCCCCTCTCACCTTTAGTCTATGCCCTCTAGTTTTGGACTCCCCTAGCCTGGGAAAAATACCTTTTCTATTCACCCTATCCATGCCTTTCATGATTTTATAGACCACTATAAGGTCACCCCTCACCGTCCGATGCTCCAGTGAAAATAGCCCCACCCGTGTTTATTTAACAATGTTAGTTATTATGGGTTAAATATTGATTCAGTTGTTAATTTTATCATCCTCTTTGTCTCATCTGAAAACACAGTAAGCAGGAATTTTGAGCTGCCATTCCTACAATTATTTAAGTCACGTTCTATAAGTCAAGTTACCTTATGTTCAAGTGTCTATCTGTGCCCTCAGCTCATCTGCCTTATTTATTACCCTCTTTGCATGGAATTATATTCCACATATATAAGTACTACTTTTGTTGTCAAATTTCTAGGCTCTGTTGTTTCCTTCTTCCATATTTCCTTGTTAATTTTCTGCCCTCCAAACTCAGCATTACATCTTTCTCATTTAAATTTATTTTCATACTCTCAGCCTGTACCAGTCCAGTTTGACAACATTACTGGAACACTAGACCGAACATTGGATCCAGTGTTGTTGATATGTAAACAATCAGTTTCTTCACCAGAACTGGTCTCATTGCAATAGCAATCTAAGACCTTTCCTCTTGCACCATCTGACCAATTCAGAAATCATCTGCTCTATCCATCTCTTTCTGTTCACATTGCATTTACAAAACTGACTACCTTCCAGGTCCTACTTTGTAATTTCATTTCTAGCTCGCTGATATCTTCCTGCACAACTACATCCTTTTTGTAACAATGCAATAGGTACTGACACGAGCCATGACTTCAGATTATCCACCCTTCACATCATCGATATCTTCAGTTTGCTCTCAGCCTCTCAATGGCATGCTTGCTGGAGTCAGGTCTGAGGCAGCAGGACTGAGCCTGTTTGTCCCCATGCTCAGTCCTATTTCCCCTTCAAACTTCACACCCAACACCCTATACAGTCAAGTCACCAGGCCAGCAGCATCATAGGAGCAAAACGGCTGATGTTTCGGGCCTAGACCCTTCATCAGAAATGGGGGAGGG
>NW_025968684.1:15892-21666 GCF_021869965.1 Rhincodon typus | reverse complement strand
TTCAGTTGACAGCCGCAAAAAAAAAAAGCCCCGTAGACACTGCAAAGTCATCCTTGCTAGTGTCTGGGGATTAGTGACAACATTGGGAGAGCCATCTTAGAGACCAGTCAAGCAACAATGTGACATAACGAAGCCTCATTGTGTCAGATCAGACTTTGACACAGAAACTTCCGGCTGAATCATCTCCCTGAACTGGTGGATCAGCGTTCCTCCACATTGAGCAGCACTTGGAGGAAGCACTGAGAGAGTGGAAAAGATGGAGAATGTATACTGTGTAGTCCATTTCAAAATCACGAACAAGAGAGAATTGGCAGCAGCATTGCTGGTCGAGATGGTTGGGTTTGAAAGCACATAGCTGCTGGGCTGGAGCAGCAACTGGTGGGGAAGGACAGACTAAGAGGGAGAAACGTACTGGATCTCATCTTCACTAATCTGCCGGATGCAGGTACATGGATCCATGACTATATCAGTAACAGTGACTACTGCACACACTATTTCGAGAGATGAAGTCCCAGTTTTACATGGGGAATACCCTCCATCATGTGTATGACACTATTACTGTGCTAAATGGATTGATTTCAAGTAAATTTAGCAACACAACGCTGGGCTGTGAGAGGTGATATGGGTCACCAACAACAGCAGAATTTTACTCCAGCACGATTTTGAATAGCATTGCCCAGCATATCCAACACTTTATTATGACTATCAAGCCAGGGATAAACCCTTGTTCAATGAATAATACAGGAGAGCCTGCCAATAGCAGCAGCAACCCCATCTATAAATGAGGTGAAGACAACTTCCTCAGCCAATAGAACAAGCAGCAAATGATGGACAGATCTAAGTGAACCCAGAACCAACGGATCAGACCTAATCTCTGCAATGCTGTGACATCCAGTCCTGAATTGTGTTGGCAATCAAAAAACTCACTGTAGGAGGATGCTCCACAAATATCACCTTCCTCAATGATGGAAGAGCCCAACACAACAGTAGAAAAGATAATAAAAACAGAAGTTGCTGGAAAAGCTCAGCAGATCTGGCAGCACCTGTGAAGAAAAAAAAAGTGAACGTTTCGGGTTCACTGACCCTTCCTCAGAACAGTAGAAAACATGAGGCTGAAATACTCACAACAATGTTCAGACAGAAGTGTCGATGGGATGATCTAATTCAGCCTCCTCCAAAGGTGCCTAGCATTACACGTGGCAGTCTTCAACTAATTCCATTCATTCTCTGTGATATGAACAAACAGCTGGAGGGACTGGATAATTCAAAGGCTGATCCATCAGCTAAGAGAGGCGATTCAGCAGGAGGTTTCCTCGTCAAAGTTTGGTCTGACACCATGACATTGTTGCCATGAAAATAATTGTGTGTAAATATTAGCACATATATTAGTACAAGGGAAAAATGATTGTATATTTTCAAAGTCCTTGCGCTTAATAATCATTTGATCTTGGGTGTGGTAAAAAGTCTTATCATTTCAAAGTCCTTTACTGTGATTTGTGCACTGTTCTCATCATATTGTTATCGTAAAGTTGAACTGAATAAATGGGTAGATGTGTGCTTTTTGACAATCGGAAAGTGGGTATTATCGAAGCATGTTGGCCTTCAGTGACTTGAATTTGCTGTTAATAGTTAGATTTGCTGAGAACATTTCCAGAGAAATTTCTATCTCCAGTCACACACAAGAATGTTGGGTTGGTAATATGCTGACCATCATTGTTGCTGGACAATTCAGTTTGGACACTGAATGTGCGGAGTAACATGCGCTGGATATGGTGAATGAGGGATTCAATGTAATGCAACACGTGCTGCAGGAGTCCATCACCTTTATAACACCTTCATTCAGGATCGGGTCCAAGGTGCCCAATTACAGAGGTTAGGTGGCACACCAGAAGTCATCAACACAGATAAACTTATGAGACGTGGTTGTTGGCAGGTCATTTTTCACAAATGTTGAGCTGCATTTGGACCAGCAATGAGCCCGGTGCTGCGAATCTGCCCCATGCACTTCCTTGTTGTTTGGGGATGCCGCTAACAGGTCTGTTGTGAGGGATTGTGTGAATATCAGTCCAAGTCCAGTTTAGATACTCTCTGGACAGATTTAGGAGATGGCCAGTGATTTGGAGGTCGTGGTGAGGCCCAGTAGCACTGCGGCTGAATTCAGGGTTTTGTTTTAAGTTTATTTTTAACAGATTTGCTGACTGCAAGATGATGTGTTCACTGATCTGAACATGATTCAGCTGTTTACGAGAGTCACTAAATTCTGCAATAATTAGGTGTGTACTCTGGTAATTTAATTATTTTCACTTCAGTTGTTTTCAACTGAAAAACAATGCATTTGGTTTATTTTAAAACATATAAGAATTAAAGTGATATTAACTCTTTGTTGTACAAAATGTAAAAGTAAGCTGCATTATATTTCTCACGGACTAATCAAGCAACAGTCAGACATTGACTGTAAAATAGGATTCTGTGAGCAGGATTTTGTCCCAGGCAACATCACCACACTATCTGCTCCTTCCTGTCCAACTGAACGGATAGAGCCAGGCGGAGGGTCAGCTTCTTGGTATCTCGTCACTACAGTGCTCAGCATTTGTGTCTGAAAGCAACTGATTGAAAATGATGGGGATTGTTACCTCAGTGTCATGCCGTGCTCCTGATGTCACTCATCTAGCAAAGTCTTACCCCTCTGAGACTTTAGACTAAGCTGTGAAAAAATTAAATATCTTGATATTTTAAGTAGGACACTTTTATCCATTGATATTAGCAGGCACGAGGAAGGGCAGACCTTATTTGTCATCACCAATAGCTCTGCAGAAGGTGACACAGTGCTGCTTTCCTGAAACTCTTCGCATTCGAGTGATGCAGATGTATGCACAGAGCTGTTCGTAAGGATTTCCCAAGATTTTTTTTTACCACGTTATAATAAAGGAACAGCAATTTATTCCCTATCCAGGATGACATGTGACTTGAATACCAACTTGCAGAGATTGATATTCCCATTGTTCAGCTGAGGACATTACCGGTGCAGGATTCTCTTGAATTCCCATTGTTCACATTTTGTTCTGGGTCCTTGAAGCCGCAAAGAGTCAAGTACGACTGGTGGCATAGGAAGTTACTCTGATCTCACTTCAAGTGACATTGGAACATCAGCTGAAACAATAAAGAGCGAAAGTACAGAACACCGTATTTTTGAACAATATGCTCACTGACCTCACAATATTCCAAAGAAATTTTCGGCATGGACTTCTGATTCTGTCAGGAGATGTTTGTCCTGTTCTTGATAAGGCTGTTTGGTTAAATGCCCTGTCAGAGGGCCAGAACGAAGTTTCACTCTGTCCGATGGCGAACAAAACTATCCCATTTCCAGCGCATCAGACAGTGGCAAACACACACCACTGTCTGCTCCTATTTGACATTGATCATTTCAACCTCATAATTCACTGATGACCAATAGCAACATGGAAATCAGCAGCTTCTATCATCCTAGTTGGAGGATAAAAAGGGAAAGGGAGAGATGGGGAGATGGGAGAAACCAGGACAGAGGTATGACATGCAGTGGGGTGGTAGAAGAGGAGTGTGAAGGGAGATGGTCAGTGGAAGGGTATGTAGCAGCAGAAGTGGCAGTGCAAGGGAAGCAGAAGTGTAAGGAAGGAGGAAGAGGACTGGCAGGTAAGTATGAGTGACCAGGAAAAGCGTGTATTTGAAGAAGCGAGATTGATGGGCGATCAAACATTGCTGTTCAGAAAAATCGGGTTCTGGTTTCTATTGATAATTAAGAAAATATTTCTTCTGTTTCTTTTCTAACACTTGATTCTTGTTCAGATTTTACAATGACTCGGCATTTCTGTATTTCCATCAAGTGCAGATGAAATGTTTTTCTCCCCTCGTGCATTGTCTTAACATTTTTTTCAAGGTAGACAAGAGAATATGGTTTGATTGCCTACAATGTGTCCATAATGTAGAATTTAATTGTATCTTTATCCTCATTACTTTAGCTGTCTCAAACAATCTTCATGAATGAGGCTGTGTCCATCCTGCAGTTGAAAAATTCCTTCAACTCTGACTATTGCGGGAACTGTTACAAAGAACACGTTCCAGGCCCATGTAAAATATAAAAGTTTCAGTGCAAGACACCAAAAACCAGCCCAACATTAATGACGTTAAAGGCTTAAGAATATAACATGCAGAGGGGCAGAACATAAAAGGATAATTCAACTCCATGACCAAAATACTATTTGTATCTCCCTCAGAAAAGAACTCGACTGCATCACACTGTAAATTCACCAAAATAAAAGAAACAAGAGTCTGGAATTTTCTATTCTTCCTCTGCGAATAACATTTGGAGAACAGGAAGAAAATCAAGGTTTGTTTGTGATATTCATAAATAGTGATGATGAGAATGTGGGAGATGGTGGATGGAGAGGATATGATAAATAATTTTGTGGATGTCACAAAGATTAGCCGGGTGTTTCACAGTGAGGAGGACAGGACGATATAAACAGATTGTTCAGATGGCCAGATCAGTGGCTGATGAAATTTAACACTGATAAATGTGAGTTGATGCACTTCAGAAGTAGCAAGGCAAGAAAGTACTCAAACTGTGAAGAGAGACTAGATTTGGTCGTGATTATCTTTGGAGCAGAGAACGTTGAGGGGGGAGCCTGATCGATGTGTGTAAGAGCATGAGAGGTATGGACAGGGTGAACAGACAGCAGCTGTTCACCTTCCACGAAGGATCAAGAACTAGGGGGCACACTTTTAAAGTGAAAGGTAAGAGGTTAAGAAAGGATTTGTGCAATTTGTGTTGAATCCAGAAGGTGGTATGTGTCTGAAATGCATTGCTTTGGAGGGTGGTTGAGGCAGGTAACATCAAAAACTTTAAAAAGCACTTGGATCAGCACCTGGTGGTACAGACTCGATGGGCCTTTCCTCAATTGTATGATTCCGTGTGGTGGCAGCCATAAAAGCTCTGACGTATTCCGAAGTACTAGCCAACGACGCTTGTTTTTCAGTTTCATCAACTGTGCTCAGTAAATGGTTATTTTACAAATCAGCATCATCTCATGGAGTATTGGCACCTACTCAACCTCGGACATCCCAGCTATGTCTGAAAACATCCAGGATTTTTCAAATGGTCAGTGCAAGATTAATCCAGCTGTTTGCCACTATCATTTTTAACAAAACCAATGACATGGATACAGCTTTTCCTTCATTATAATAAATACTTTTAGCTGTAAGGGTATCATTTCTCAAAAGAAGAATAAGCTCCTTCTTCCCACGTACGCACTTTGAGAATGTATATGTTTTCCCGCCAATTGGGAACTCCCATTCCCCTCCAGCGCTCATGAACTTGTTGACTGTTTCCATGATCTGGTTTCATGTTCCTGTGAGTCGAAGGTGCATTTCGAAATACAATGTTTCTGTTTTTACCAGGATTGTGAATGCTCGAAAAATAACAGACCATATTGACAGGGGAGGAATACACCAGCCACCCAACTAATTCCTCAGCACCGTTTCACAATCCTCAGTTCCTGCAGCAGTCTCTGTCCTTATTTCAAAATTCAAATCTAGAATTAATAGACCAATACTGGCCATGTATCAATTGTCAGGAAAAACCCAAGTGGTTTGCAAATGTCCTGTCAGTAAAGGAAACTGCCATCCTTAGTTGGTCTGGCCTACATGTGATTCCAGACCCACTGCGATATTGTTGACTTTTACCTCTGGACAATTAGTGATGGGCCCAGCCAGTGATGCCCACATCCAGTGAATGTTAT
>NW_025968684.1:8556-15392 GCF_021869965.1 Rhincodon typus | reverse complement strand
GAGCCCAGGACCGAAATGTTAGCATGAGAACAAGGTAGATTATCGAAGTTGGAAGCAATGAGAATGTTAGGGTTATTCCTACAGACAGAGTGGAAGTGTTTGGCAAAGCAGTCTCTCTTTGGTCTCGCCAGTGTAAAGCAGGCAGCATTGGAGCAGCAATGACAGTAGACTGGATTGCAAGAGTACAAGTGAAATGCTGCTTCATCTGAAAGGTGTATTTTGTGTTGCTGAGAAAGGAGGAACGAGTCTGCGATCTTTTCAAATATCCGGCTTTATTTCATCTCCAATATCGACGACATTGTTGTACGTTGGGACCTCTGCAGCAATAGCTTTAATCGTGCTTTTTAGACTTCTTTAAACTCAATTTACTCACAAGCTGCTCCCGACATCCTTAACTACAGGGTCCAGGCAACAATTTGTTTGTCATTTACGCTCCTGTATGCTTTAAACCGATTTCCTTCTTTTCAACCGCACTTGCAAGTCTGCTGTTTGTAATATAATTTGTAAATTTAACCCTTGTTATGCTGTAGCTTAATCAAAGAATTTTCAATATAAACCACAACTTCCCTGTATTTATACTCTACACCTCTAAACATAAAACTAAGGATCCACTGAGCCTTCTTCAAAATATTTTTCACTTGCCCCATCACCTATAATTTCCTGTCTTCTGTGTCCCTCTCTCCTTAAACAGGGGGTTATATCTGCCAGTCTTCTGGGACCCTCCCTGACTCCAGCGATTCCTGAAAGATCACCTGCAAAGCCAAACAATCTCCTCTGCTATCTCCTGAGAAATATGGCGTGCAGTCCATCTTATCTGGTTAATTTATCTACCTTCAGATCTTTCAACTTCCCCAGCACCTTCTCCTTACTGATGGTCACCACACTCACCTCTGCCCTCTGATTCGCTTGATGTTCTGGCAGGCTGCTGGTGTCTTCCACCGTGAAGGCTGATGCAAAGTACCTGTTCAGATACTCTACCATTTCTATGTTTCCCATAACTACTCCAGCCTCATTTCCAGCAGTCTAGTATTTGGTCAAGCTTCCCTGTCTTCCTTGTTATATATCTAAAGACCTCTTGCAATCTTCTTTTATATTATTAACAATCTTACCATCATATTTCATCTTCTCCTCCCTATTGCTTTTATTTTTTATCCTAAGATGGTATTTGATGTCTTACTACTCCTTTGGATTTCCAATAGTCTTCACCACATTGTATGCTTTCTCTTTTGCTCTTATGCTATCCATTTCCTGTATTACCGACAGCTGCCTTGTCCTCCACTGATTATGCTTCTTCAACCTTGGGAGGAATTTAAAATGTGCCTCCGAATTATCCCAAGAAACTCCTGCCATTGCTGCTCCACTGTCTTCCCTGCGAGGCTTCCCTTCTCATCAACTCTGGCCAGTTCCTTCCTCCTTTGTAGTGACGTTCCTCAATTATAATCACGTCACATCCACAAATGAGCAATAGATCTAACTGAAAGAGGGAGGTTTGAGAGATGTGACACCGAGCACCTTTGGAGGATTTATTACCAAAATATAAATAGAGAGAGAGACCGAGACAGAGAGGGAATATGGATGAAGTGGTGTAAAAATAGAGAAAACTAGATTATTGACAGAAGTAAATGTACTTCGCTATTTTGGCAACTTCTGTATGTTATCGTCATTTGTACAATGTATGTGCAACAGAGTAACATGTTCACATTCTCTGTTTGATGCCAGAACTTTTATTTCCACTAATATGACAGACACCAGTCATTGACAGAACCCAGCAGGTCAGTATATTTATTTCCTCGCAGTGTGTTAATTAATTGAAATAAGGTGGGACACCTGAACCAGGAATTTATAACACACAAACTGATAAGAATGAGAGACTAGAGCATGGAAACCCAGAGAGGGGAAATTCTTGAGAGAAAGGGAACAGAACACGTCAGCTGAGAATCAAGTAATGTTTAAATGTTTTATAAATTTTGTACATCGTATGCACCATATTTTGTTAACCATGTCTCCGTTGTTAACTCTGAATGTTTTGTACACACATGAACAGTCTTATCTACCTGCATACACTGACAGAGAGTATATATCAAATCATTTCTCCTCCATTCCAAACTATCATTTTTTGTTTACATTGTCACTCGCCATTCCTTCAGCCAAATATATTCTGTTTCCTTCTCTGCATTTTATTTCATTCTGACTGTAAGAAGATATTGGTTTCTGAGGCTTTTCTCCTGCCCAGTCTGCACAGCCACTGTCTCCTATTCCTTTCTGTTTCTTAACCAATCACATAGATGCTGTCTCTGATTCTTTAATCCTAACAAACAAGGTAATTGGAAATGTAACGCTTACTTTTGAGGTAAGGCCAAAAAAATGGTAAAGAAAAGGTGTATAAACTGTGCAAAAAATGTTTGCAACTTCAGAAGTAAATTATTGAATGCATTGTGTTAAAGATAAAATATTGCCTTATTAGAGCAATGAGAGGAAAATTCAGCGAAATCCACATTTCCTATCTTTCTTCCGGGCAGTTGTGTCCAGAGACAGTTTTTTGATTGGCAGTTGTAGTGGAGGAGACTTCAGCGCAGTGACAACCTATTGATTGGCTCTTAGGAATGCGGTTAAATAGAGCATCTCACATGGATAACACAACAGAGTCATCGAGCCTGTAAAGAGAAAGTGTCACCTTTCTCCTTTATGTCTAACATTGTGAGAGTATTTGGAGATGGGCAAAAGACCAAAAGCAAGCGATGTCAGAATCCCAGACCAGGTAATGTTGTTACATTAAAAGTGTTGTAGTGAAAGGGGTTAACTGGAGCTATTTGTTCCGTAAATCAAATTTATGTCAGTCACCACGGATACTAACTGTGTCACTGGAGGATTTCCCTCTTCTCTTAATAAGGGGTTTCTTCCAATGCATTATCCCATAGTATCAGTGTCTATGTCATTCTCAAAACGATTGGGATCAGCAGCTCCAGGGAGGGGGAGAGATCAGAATCTGTGAACAGCAGATAGGGATGTTCCAATTATGGATCAGAATGTGATAACAATGGAGTGGAATGTTCCAATAACGGATCAGAATCTCAGAACCATAGGTGGGAATGTTACGACAACGTACCAGAATCTGAGAGGAATAGATTGGAATGTTCCAACAATGGACAGGAATTTATCCTGTGGCCTTTACTGGCTTTCTATCGATCAGATACCGATAACATGGCGGATAGAATGTGTACTGATGATTATTCAAGCGGGTTACTATCCCATCCTCGCTTTTGTTGGTGTTCCCAGTAAGTCTCTCTATCTCTGTCCATTTATTAATTCTGTAAGCCTTTGTGAATAGCATCTCAATTTCTATGATCTGTATTTGGCAAAGATGGAAACTATTGTACTCACTTTCAATTCCAAACTCAATTCATGTTCCTTGTCTTTTTTCACCTTCACTTAAAAACATCTGAGGAGGAACAAAAGTGTTCATTGCCATCATTGACCCATTTTGTCCTGAGCTGATTTATATCACAATATTCCCTTTATCACCAATAATATTCCCAGTCTTCATTTCTGCCTCAGTGCTCTTTCCGAAAAAAAAACATAATCCTCTCCTTTCCAGTTGCAGTTCTCCTCTGGCCACTCTTGCAGTTACTAAAATTTTGATTGTATACTTATTCTTATCTCTACCTGGACCTATGCCAGTTGCAAAGTGTGAAGCAAAGTGTGATTGTAAAATGAGGTGGTCACAGCTTTGTGTCAGCGGTTTCAGCATAATCCGTCGATGGCCATCAAATGACAGTTCATTGAACTATTTAGATTCTAGAACTCCGAACAGGAGTGGGTGCCATGACCATCATCTCCTAAGTGCAGTGCTCCAATGTATTCACTTGGTGACAGAGGCCGTCTCTCTTCACCTCACCCCCACTGACCCACTGCTGAGTGGGATACATTACTTCTGTCTCCACAGAAGAAGATACAGAAAATCTTCCAGAAATTCTACAGGACAGAGTGACTGTGAAAATGAGAAACTGTGGGAGATTAGAATTAATAACTAGGAATTACTCAAAACTAATTGAACTGAAGTTTGGTATGTTGCGCCAGTATGCCCCAGAGTATACATGGAGGTGGCAATAGAACTAGTTACAGGGGCACACAGCTCTTCAGTACAACCAGTCCATGTCAAACATAATCCCAAACTATCCTAGTCCCAGCTGCCTGGGCTTGGTCCATATCTCTCAACTGTTTCCTATTCATGTAATTGTCCAAATGTCATTTAAAACTTGTAATGATAACAATGAATTATGAATACCCTTCAAAATTCTTTAGATTGTGGAATTTCTGGTTCCTGCAGAATGGAAAGTAGCTGTTGTAACCCAAATAAAAACTGGAGTGGGAGGGAAAACAAAAAAAAACTAAAGTTTGGACAACTTGATATCAGTTATAAGGAAAATATTGGAATCTTTTATGAGGACGGTGAAAACAAGACACTTGGGGAATCAAGATATGAATTGGCAAAGTCAACTTTGATTCAGAAAAGGGAAGTCATCTTTGATAAACCTGTGGAGTTTATGTGAATTAAAGCGTCCAAAAATTTCAGATGTGTATTCAAATTATTCCCAGAAATGTCTGCCATTGCTGCTTCACCATCTTCCCTGCTAAGATTCTATTCCGATTAACTCTAGCCAGTTCCTCCCTCATGCCTTTGCAGTTTCATTACTCAATGAGAATCGTGTCACATCCAAACGTGAGCAATATATTGAAACTGAAAGAGGGAGGTTTGAGAGATAAGACAAGGAGAAAGATTGGAGTATTTATTAACTCGATATATGTAATGTATGTATGAGAGAGAGAGAAAGAGTGAGAGAATCTGGATGATGGGATGTAAAAATAAAGAAAACTAGATTATCGACAGAAGTAGATGTATTTCCAATTTGTTTTGGCAATTCCTGTGTGTTGTGGTCCTTTGCCCAGTGCAAGTACAACCGAGTAATATGCATGCAATAGTTGAAGCATCCTCAAATGTGAACCAGTGGGAGTGGTGTATTTGAATTTACAGAATACTTTTGATATGGTTGCACACCGGTGAGTGAATAAAGTTGGACCCCAGGGGAAAGGGGAAATATGCTACATGGATTGAGAATTGTTTAGTTAAGACAATACAGAGAGTCGAGCCCTTTTCCAGACTGAACACTGTTACTTATGCAGTATCACATGTATCGGTGATTGGACCACAGTAATTTGAAAGGCATGTAAACAATTTGGATGTGGCCAGCAATAGCATACATCTCAATTTGTAATGATTAAATAGTGCGAGGTTGGTAAGTGTTGTTGTCCAAAGGGACCTGCATGTCCTTGATCGCAGGTCACCAAAAATAGTACATACAGGGGTATCAGTAATGAGGGAAGTAAATGGTATGTTGTCCTTCATTGTAAGATGATTCAAGTACATTAATAAAGCCTTCTTTCTGAACTTGGAGAGTATTGATGAGAGAGTATTTAGGGGCATTGTGTACAGGTTTGATCTCTTTTGAAAGGAAAGATCTCCTTGCCACAGACACGGTACAAATGGGTATCACCAGTATAATCCCTGAGATGATGGTACCATGAGGAGAGAGTGAAGAAACTGACTGTTTAATCTGTCGCACTGTACGAGAATAGGAGATAATTGCATTAAAACTTGAGGGTTGGCAGTGAACACTTATGGCCAAAAAAGACATTGATAGGGTGAAAAATTCCATATTTCACCCACGTAAATACATGTAAATTTTACACGTAGAATAACATAGTGCCCCATGTCGATTCAGAGAGAAGTGCAGGCTCTGAATGAACTTTCCCTACATTAATGTGTGACCCTACACTGAATGTCATATTGTTCACAATGCCGACATCAGCCATAATACCGTCCTTCCAAAATGAATAGCCATTCCTACCAAATTCTGATCTCCATAGAGAACACAAGTCTGTCTTTTTGGAGGATGCCTCCTTGAGATTTTACACAAAACATTAGGCTTCCGACCTCACTGCTGTAAAGCTGCATTAAAGTACCGCATGTGTACCACGAGCAATGGACGCACGAGGAACAGCGTGAAGCAGACTATCTGTGCAGCCTCTGCTCCATTTGCTTGTTATGTTGGAGCATCAGTTATCTCACTCTGTTTCCATGTCAGTGATTGTAGAGGCTCAATGGTCTTCTCCTGTTCATATGTAAGTTGTTCAAGGGGTTGTACAGCAGGGCCAAGTCCCTAATTGAGCCACCCTGTGTCCATGTGTAACAGCTCGATGTGCGAACTCATGTGACAATGCTGTAACTGTAAGAAGTTATTTTGTCGCGGTTTCTTTTAAGAGAGGGATTGAACGAGAGGCTCAAAGCTGTCGAGTAAAGACCACTTGAGTAAACAGCTTGAAAGGCCTCTTTCATTTTTAAAGCAGCCTGAATGAGCGTGACAAGCTCTCACAGATTAGAATTTCTGAGTTTTGCTTTTCATTTGCATCAGAAACTATTGGGGTCTCAACAGAGTTGCAAGCTTCAGTGAATGTCTCCTCGCTGCTAAATTTTCTGTGTATGATTTTTTCTCCTCCTGGATTGGAGAACTGCATGTGAGAACCTGTGTCTGAATTTTATTTTTTACCGATGTGTGTGTTTATGGGCTGTTACTACACTGGAACAGTTCATTAGTAATAGTTACTGTAACTATTACGTTGTTAGGTTTTCCAGCAGTTAGGTTATTCTAAATTCCTCTTTCTTTGGTTGTACTTTAAATGCAGTGTTTAAATAAATTGTTTTTCTTAATATCTGTCAACTATTTCATTAAATTAGCTTTGAATAAATGTCAACAGAAAGGCACCACAGACTTCTGGGG
>NW_025968684.1:6032-8056 GCF_021869965.1 Rhincodon typus | reverse complement strand
TGTTAACCTTCAGAGAATTCCTGAAGTAGGACTCTTATGTCCCTCCATGCTTCTGATTTCTGAAGCCTTTCCCCTCTTAGAAAATGGTCTATGCCTTTATTGTTACGACCAAATTGCATAACTCCACACTTTCCCACATTGCTTTCCATCTGCCATTTCTTTGTCAACTCTCCAAGCCTGTCCAAATCCCTTTGTAGCCTCCCGACTTCCTCAACATTACCTGTCAGTCCACCTACCTTTATGTCATCTGCAAACATGGCAACAATGCCCTCAGTTCCTTTGGCCTGATCGTTAATGCATACAGTGAACAGGTGTATTCCTAACACTGACCCCTGATTCTCTCCCACTCCAAGTTCCCCTGCAGTCCATATGAGATATCCTGAACACAGGCACCACGTAGGCAACATAGCATTTGGGACTCTCATTTCTGGCAACAGAGAAGAGTGTCGATTTCCCTGATAACACTGTCCCAATTACACCTACACTTCTTTTATTTCCCGCCTCTTGAATGACCCCTCTACCACAGTGCTCTGGTCAGTTTGCTCATGCACACAGGGAACAAGAATCTCAAACCTATTCGACAAGCTCAAGGGCTGAGGCTCCATCAGCACTCCCTTCGTTTTCCTCTACCTGTCTCACTCATGGTCACACCTTTTTGTTCTTAATCTGAAGGGGCTGACTGCCTCCTGAAACAGACCGCCCAGGTAACTCATCCCTGTCCTTGATGTTATTTTTAGTCATTAATAGGATGAAGGTGTCACTGGTTAGGCAGCATTTATTGCCCATCCCTAATTTCCCAGAAAGCAGTCGAGAGTCAACCACATTGCTGTTTGTCTGGAGTCACATGTAGGCCAGAGCAGCTAAGGATGGCAGTTTCCTTCCCTCAGGGCTTTCGTGACCTAGATGGGATTCCTCCCCAACAATCAACAGTGGATTCATGGTCATCACGAGATTTTTCATTCCAGATATTTTATTGAATTCAAATTCCACCATTTGCCATGGTGGGATTCAAGCCCAGGTCCCCAGAATGTTCTCTGGATCTATGGATTAACAGTCTCGCAATAATCCCACAAGGCTGTTGGCTCTCCTGAGTGTGTGGTTGTGTTTGGAGCTCAGGCTCCAGCTCATCAATCTGAGCCAGACTTCCTCAAGCAACCAACACTTGCTGTGAATGTTGTCACTATGAAACACAATGGGGTCCACTGGCCCCCACGTAATGCAGTTACAACACATCACATGGACCAGTATCTCTATTTTAATTACTTGTTAATTAGATTTTTTTAAAAATGTACTGAAACACAGTCCATCATTGATTTAGCGATTAATTGACAACACTGAAGAGTTCAGCATAAGGCGAATTAGGCAGATATCTTGAGAGATTGTGTGGCCGGCAGAGATTAGAGATGCGAATGATCGCTATCATGGTGGGATTTGCAAACAAGGATAAGAATTTTGTTTTACATGTTGCTTTTTCTCAACGGCCAAGCTCTTCAGCTCAGTGAGCTCAGGGTGAGGAGAACAAGACTCTGTGCAAGTTAGTACACGGACAGTGGAGTGTTGGGTGAGCTCAACATTACAGGGAGATTGAAATTGGAAGCTGGATCAGGAGAGTTTTAGGGTCATTCAATCTTGAGGTTACAAAGGCCTAACTCTGTTACCGACCTTTGCCCCACATCCCTGAATACTTTGCTGAACAAAAGTTTATCTATTTCAGATTTAAAACTAACAACTGAGTGTTTGGGCATCAACTGCCATTTTTGGGACATAGTTCTGATACTTTACCACCGTTTTTGTATAGAAGTGATTCCTAACATCTCTCCTACACAGAATGTACACGAAGGTTCTAGACTAAATTGGAGGAAATTTCTATTCATTCAGCAGTGGATGTCGGGGCATTGTGTGACTTAGAAGGAGCTTTGATGTGGCGATAGTCACATAAGTCTTATCCTTCGTTGTGGTGGAAGTGGCTGTTTAGGGATGATTTGCTCAAATTATGGTTTACCTGTTGGTCAATCATACCCCTC
>NW_025968684.1:0-5532 GCF_021869965.1 Rhincodon typus | reverse complement strand
GCTGACATGAGTGGTGGGTAAGTTGTTGGAGGGGATTCTGAGGGATAGGATTTACATGCATTCGGAAAGGCAAACATTGATTAGGGATAGTAAACATAGCTTTGTGCAGTGTAAATCACGTCTCACTGACTCGATTATTTTGGAGAGTGTATAAAGAAAATTGATGAAGGCAGTGTGGCAGATTTTTCTATATGGACTTCAGGAAGGTGTTCAATAAGACTCTGAATAGGAGACAGATGAGTAATCGTAGTTCACATGGGATCCAGGGGGAGCTAGCCAATTGAATTCAAAATTGGCTTGAAGGTGGAGGAGTGTTTTCCAGACTGGAGTCCTGTGACCAGCGGTATGCCAAAAGTATCAGTGCTGAGTTCACTGCTTTTCATCATTAATCTAAAGGATTTGGATGTGAATGTCAGAGGCATGGTTAATAAGTTTACAGATGATATTAAAAAGTGGTGTAGTGGACAGTGGTGAAGTTTATCTCAGAGTGCAATTGGACATTGATCAGATGGGCCAATGGGCCAAGGAGTGGCTGATGGAGCTTAATTTAGATAAATGAGAGGTTTTGCATTTGGTAGCGTAAAGCAGGGCAGGAGTTATACAGTTAATGCTAGGGTCCTGGGGAGTGTTGCCGAATAAAGAGACCTTGGGTGCACGCACATAGTTCCTTGGAAGTGGGGTAGCAAGTAGATGGGATAGGGAAGGACACATTTGTCACGATTGCTTTAAACAGTCAGAGCCTTGACTATAGGAGTTGGGATGGCATGTTGCTCCTTTACAGGACGTTGATGAGGCCACTTTAAGAATACTGCACACATTTTGGTTGGTTCTGCCAAAGGAAGGAAGTTGTTAATATTGAGAAGGTGCAGAAAAAGATTTACAAGGATGTTCCTCGACTGGAGGGTTTGAACTGTAGGGAGAGGCTGAACAGTTTGAAGTGTTTTCATCTGGAGTGTCAGAGGCTGTGGGGTGACATGACAGAGGTTTATAAAATCATGAGGGGCATGAATAGTCTGAACAGCCAAGGTCCGTTTCCCAGGAGAGGGGAGGCCAAAAGTAAAGTGCTAAGGTAGAAGCTGAGAGGGGAACGACTTAAAAGGGAACTTAGGGCAACGTTTTCACGCAGAGAGTGGTGTGTGAACAGAAAGTGCTGTCAGAAGTGGTGAAGTTATGTGCAATAACACAGCTAAAAAGTATCTGGATTGGTACATGAATAGGAAACATTTAGAAAGATATGGACCAAATACTGGCAAATAGAAATAGATCAGGTTACATATCGAGTCAGCGTGGACAAGTTGGACTGAATGATCTGCTTCTGAGCTGTGTGACTTTCTGATTCTACAAGATGGATGAGAAGAAATTCTAAAATGGCATTTGGAATGGGAATTCTCTTCCCCAGAAGTCTGTGGTGCCTTTCTGTTGACATTTATTCAAAGCTAAGTTAATGAAATAGTTGAAAGATATTAAGGAAAAAACAATTTATTTGAACACTGTAGTTAAAGTACAACCAAAGAAAGAGGAATTTATAATAACCTAACTGGTGGAAAACCGAACAACGTAATAATTACAGCAACTATTACAAATTAACTGTTCCAGTATAGTAACAAGCCCATAAACACACACATTGGTAAAAAGTAAAATTCAGGCACTGTTTCTCACATGCAGTTCTCCAATCCAGGAGGAGAAAAAATCATACACAGAAAATTCAGCAGCTTGGAGATATTCACTGAAGCTTCCAACTCTGTTGAGACCCCAATAGTTTCTGATGCAAATGAAAAGCAAAACTCAGAAATTCTAATCTGTGAGAACTCGTCACACTCATTCAGGCTGCTTTAAAAATAAAAGAGGCCTGTCAAGCTGTTTACTCAAGTGGTCTTTACTCGATAGCTCTGTGCCTCTCATTCAATCCCTCTCTTAAAAGAAACCAGGACAAAATAACCTCTTATAGTTACAGCATTGTCACACGAGTTCGCACATCGAGCTGTTACACAGGAACCCAGGGTGGCTCAATTAGGCACTTGGCCCTGCTGTACAGCCCTTTGAGTCACTTACATACGAACAGGAGAAGGCCATTGAACCCCTACAGTCACTTACATGGAAACAGAGTGAGGAAACTGATGCTCCAACATGACAAACAAATGGAGCAGAGGCTGCACAGATAGTCTGCTCCACGCTGTTCATCGTGTCTCCGTTGCTCGTCGTCCACATGCGGTACTTTAATGCAGTTTTACAGCAGTGAGATGGGAAGCCTAATGTTTTGGGCAAAATCTCAAGGAGGCATCCTCCGAAAAGACAGTCATGTGTTCTCTATGGAGATCAGAATTTGGTAGGAATGGCTAATCATTTCAAAAGGAGGGTATTATGGCTGATGTTGGGATTGTGAACAACATGACGTTCAGTGTAGGGTCACACATTAATATGGGGAGAGTTTATTCAGAGCCTGCACTTCTCTCTGAATCGACATGGGGCTCCATGTTATTCTATATGTAAAATTTACATGTATTTACGTGGGTAAAGTATGGAATTTTTCACCCTATCAATGTCTTTTTTGGACATAAGTGTTCACTGCCAACCCTCAAGTTTTAATGTAATTATCTCTTATTCTCGCACAGCGCGACAGATTAAACACTCTGCTTCTTCATTCTCTTCTCATGGTACCATCATCTCAGGGATTAGACTAGTGATACCAATTTGTACCGTGTCTGTGGCACGGAAATCTTTCCTTACAAAAGAGATCAAACCTGTACACAAAATACTGTCTCATCAAGGCTCTACAAATGCAGAAAGATGGCTTTATTAATGCACTTGAATCATCTGCAATGACGTACAACATACCATTTACTTACCTTGTGACTGATACCCCAAAATATACTATTTTTGGCGACCTATGATCAAGGTCATGCAGGCCCTTTTGGACAAAAACACTTCCCAAACTCGCACCATTTAATCAATACAAAATGAGATGTATGCTCTTGCTGGCCTCATCCAAATTGTATGTATACCTTTCAAATTACTGTGGTCCAATCACTGATACATGTGATACCCCATAAGTAACACCATTCAGTCTGGAAAAGGGCTCGACTCTCTGTATTGTCTCAACTAAACAATTCTCAATCCATGCAGTATATTTCCCATAACCCCTGGACTCCAACTTTATTTACTCACCTGTGTGCAACCATATCAAAATTATTCTGTAAATTTAAATAGACGACTCCCATTGGTTCTCATTTGTGGATGCTTCAACTATTATAGACATATTACTCAGTCGTACATGCACTGGACAAAGGACCACAACACACAGGAATTGCCAAAACAAATAGGAAAGTACATCTACTTCTGTCGATAATCTAGTTTTCTCTATTTTTACATCTCATCATCCATGTTCTCTCTCTCTCTTTTTCTCTCTCTTTCATACATACATTACATTTCTCGAGTTAATAAATACTCTAATCTTTCTCCATGTTTTATCTCTCAAATCCCCCTCTTCACTTTAAATGTACTGTTCACATTTGGATGTGACACGATTATAATTGAGTAATGAAACAAGAAAAGCATGAGGGAGGAACTGGCCAGAGTTAATATGAATAGAATCTTAGCGGGGAAGACTGTGAAGTGGCAATGGACGGCATTTCTGGAGATAATTTGGACGCACATCTGAAATTTGTGGACGTTTTAATTATCACAAACTCCAGAGATTTATCAAAGATGACTTCCTTTTCCTGAATCTATGTTGACTCTGCTAAGTCATATCATGATTCCCCAAGTGGCTAGTTTTCACAGTCCTCATAAAAGATTCCAATATTTTCCTCATAACTGTCATCAAGTTGCCCAAAATTCAGGGGTTTTTTTTGTTTTCCCTCCCGCTCTAGTTTTTATTTGGGTTACAACAGCTACTTTCCATTCTGCAGGAACCAGAAATTCCAGAATCTAAAAGATTTTGAAGGGCAATCAATAATTCTTTCCTGTAGTTACAAGTTTTAGATGACATTGGGATAAGTACATCAATAGGAAACAATTGGAGGGCTATGGGCCAAGACCAGGCAGGTGGGACTAGGATAGTTTGGGATTATTTTTGACATGGACTGGCTAGACTGAAGAGCTGTATGAAACTGTAACTCTTTCACTCGCTCGATTACCACCTCCATGTATACTCTGGGATGTACTAGAACAACGTTCCAAATTTCAGTTCAATTAGTTTTGAGTAATTTCTCTTCGTAAATTCGAACCTCCCACAGTTACTCATTTTCACAGTCACTCTGTCCTGTGGAATTTCTGGAAGATTTTCTGTATCTTCTTCTGTGGAGACAGAACTAATGTATTCCACTCAGTATTGGTTCAGTGGGGTTTCGGTGAAGAGAGGTGGCCTCTGTCAACAAGAGAATACATCGTAAGACTGCACTTAGGAGATGATGGATATAGCACCCACTCCGGCTCGGAGAGTTCTAGAATCTAAACAGTTCAATGAGCTGTTATTTCATGGCCACCAACAGGTTATGCTGAAACCAGTGACACAAAGCTATGACCACCTCATTTTAGAATCAAACTGGCTTCATATTTTGTAACTAGCAAAGGCCCAGGTGGAGACAAGAATATGTTTGCAATCAAAATATTAGTAACAGCAAGTGTGGCCAGAAGAGAACTGCAACTGGAAAGGTGTAGATGATGGTTTATTCAGAAACAGCACTGAGGCAGAAGTGAAGACTGGGGATATTAGTGATGATAGAGGGAATATTGAGATACAAATCAGTTCAGGACAAAATGGGGCATTCATGGAATTGAACACTTTTGTTCCTCAGTTGTTTGTAACTGAAGGGTATAAAAGCCATGGAATAAGAATAAGAGTTTGTAATCGAAAGTGAATACAATAGTTTGCATCTTTGCCGAATAAAGAACATAGAAATTGAGATGCTGCTCACAAAGATTTACAGAATTAATAAATGGACGGAGAAATAGAGACTTACCAGGAACACCAACAATAGCGAGGATGGGATAGTAACCTGCTTGAATAATCAGCAGTACACCGTATATCCACCACGTTAACGGTACCGAATCGAAAGAAATCCAGTGAAGAGCCAAGGATAAACTTCTGTCCATTATTGAAACATGCCAATCTATTACTCTCAGATTCTGGTATTTTGTTGTAACATTCCCGGGTATGGTTCTGAGATTCTGATCCATAACTGGAAAATCCCAATCTGTTGTTCACAGATTCTGATTTTTCTCTCTCTCCGGAGCTGTTGATCCCAATCACGTTGAGGATGACACAGTCACTGATACTATGGGATAACGCATTGGAAGAAACCCCTTATTAATAGAAGACGGAAATCCTCCAGTGACAAAGTTAGTATCCATGGAGACTGACATTAATTCGAGTCACAGAACAAACAGCTCCAGTTAACCCCTTTCACTCTGACACTTTTAATGTAACAGCAATACCTGGTCTGGGTAGGATGCTGACATTGCCTGTATTGGTCTTCGTGCCCATCTCCAATTACTCTAACAATGTTAGAGATAAAGGAGAAAGGTGATGCT
>NW_025968683.1:0-21669 GCF_021869965.1 Rhincodon typus | reverse complement strand
TGTATCAGCATTTTTATCACTGTATACATGAAGATTTACCAAATGTTAATTCTGTTTGTTAAAATCTCCTCTGCACTCTCTCTAAAGCTTCCACATCTTTCCTATATGAAGTGACCAAAACTGAACACAATATTCCAAGTATGGTCTAACCAGGGTTTTGTAGAGCTGCAGCATAACCTCACAGCTCTTAAACTCAATTCCCCTGACCATAATCCTTCTTTACAACCCTATCAACTGGGGTATCAACTTTGAGGGATCGATGGACGTGACCCCAAGATCCCTCTGTTCTTCTACACTGCTGAGAATCCTGCCAGTAACGCTGTATTCTGCATTCAAATTCAACCTTCCAAATGAATCGCTTTATACTTTTCTGGGTTGAATTCCATCTGCCACTTCTTTGCCAAGCTCTGCATCCTGTCAGTGTCCCGTTGCAACCTACAACAGCCCTCCACGTTATCCATAACTGCACCAACCTTCATGTCATTGGCAAACTTACTAATCCACCCTTCCACTTCCTCATCCAAGTCATTTATAAAGATCACAAAGAGGATAGGTTCCAGAACATTTCTCTGCGGAACACTACTGGTCACTGAGCTCCAGGCTGAATACTTTCCATCTGCTACCACACTCTGTCTTCTATTGGACAGCCAGTTTTGTATCCAGACAGCCAAATTTCCCTGAATCCCATGCCTCCTTACTTTCTGAATGAGCCTTCCATGTGGAACCTTATCAAACGCTTTGCTAAAATCCATATACACCACATCCACTGCTCTACCTTCATCAATGTGTTTTATCACATCCTCAAAGAATTCAATAAGGCTTGTGAGGCATGACCTGCCTGTCACAAAGCCATGCTGACTATTTCTACTCAAACTGTGTTTTTTCAAATAATCATAAATACTACCTCTCCGAATCCTCTCCACTAATTTGCCCAACACAGAAGCAAGACTGACCTGTCAGTAATTTTGAGGATTATCCCTATTCCCTTTCTTGAACAAGGGGATGACATTTTCCATCCTCCAATCTTCTGGTACTACTCCAGTGGACAGTGAGGACGCAAAGATCGTTGTCAGAGGGGCAGCAATCTCTTCCCTTACTTCCCGTATAAACCTTGGGTAGATCCCATCTGGCCCAGGGAAATTATCTATCCTCATGTTATTTCAAAATTTCTAGCACATCTTCCTTTCTAACATCAACCTGTTCGAGCATATCTGCCTGTTTCATGCTATCCTCACAAAATTCAAGGTCCATCTCACTGGTGAATACTGAAGCAAAGTATTTATAAAGGACCTCCCCCACCTCCTCTAACTCTGCACACAAGTTTCCTCCAGTAGCCCTGACTGGCTCTACCCTCACTCTGGCCATCCTCTTGTTCCTCACACAAGCATAGAACACCTTGGAGTTTTCCCTGATCCTCACTGCCAAGGTTTTCTCATACCCACTTCTCACTCTCCTAAGTCCATTCTTCAGATCCTTTCTGGCTACCTTGTAGACCTCTAGATCCCTGTCCAATTCTTGCTTCCTCAACCTTAAGTAAGCTTCTTTCTTCCTCTTGACTAGGTGTTCCATATGTCTTAACATCCAAGGTTCCTTCACCTTACCATCCTCTCCTTGCCTCAGTGGGACAAACCTATCTAGTACTTGCAGCAACTGCTCCCAAAACAACCTCCACATTTCTGTCGTGTATTTCCCTGAGAACATCTGATCCCAATTGTTGCGCCGTAGTTCTTGCCTAATAGCAGTGTAATTCCCCCTCCCCCAGTTAAATACTTTCCCAAACCGTCTGCTCCCATTCCTCTCCATGACAGGGAGAGACATAAAGGTCAGAGGGTCGTGATCACCATCACCGAAATGCTCTCCTACCGAGAGGTCTGACAGATGGCCTGGTTCGCTGCCAAACTGTCGCTGGAAATTTTGGCTCATTCAAAAATAGAAACATTGCTGATCTCGGAACAGTTCATGGCATTGTTTGGCGGTCTCAGGGTGATAGCATAGTGTTCGTGGCAATTCGTGAAGATTAAAACCACGCAGACGTTAAGATGATTCTTTCATGATCATGTTGCCTGATTGCTGTGCCGTTGCTTGAAGCTCAGTACAATTGCCATTGGTAAGGCAGGCCATTGAATTTCATAATAATTGTTGCCGAATGCATCCATTTGAACTGATACAAAACCCCACAAAGAACTGCAGATGCTGGAGATCTGAAACAAACAGAAAGATGATTGCGAGAAAGACTCAGCAGGTCTGGCAGTATCTGAGGAGATAACGCAGCGTTAATGTTTCGACTCCTGCGACTTCTTCAAGATGGTCAGTTCAGTTCTGAAGATGTCACTGGAGTAAAAGCATTAATTCTCTTTTCTGTTCAGAAATGATTCCAGACCTGAGTTTCACTCGCACTTTCTGTTTTAACTTGCGCTTATATTTCTGCTGCAAATCATACGTGAAATACGTATCCGTGAATTCCTCAAAATAATCCTTCCAGCCGACCTTAAAATGAAAAAAGGTGTTTCATTTTATAACGTTCTTAGCAGGTACCAGAACATTTTACGGCCAATGAAGTGTTTTCATTTTGGCATGCGGTCACTGTTGCAATGTACGAAAATATTGAATCCGTTAATTGCTAAAATCCAGATAGAGGGTCATAAAGTTCCCTCTTGTTCTCCGCATTGATAGCAGAATGGTGTGGAGGGAGAGGATTTAGTCTATGCTGCCTGAGACGCCTATTCAAAAATTCTATTCATATAGCTCCATCGTCCAGCATCAGATATCACCTCATGACGATGATTCCCCCCTTTAAGCACATCACGAATTCCCTCTGAATAAGATCCCAGTGATTTCTATGTTTCTCTGGAGCTTAGGATGTGCCAAGACTTGCCCGTGTGATATTACCTTTGTGGGTTTTGAGGCGATGGCTCAAAATTTCCTTCATTTGGAATCAATTCCAATTGAAAGAAATTGCAAAATGGTGAACTGAAACTGCATATAAAGGTTTTTGTTGGGAAATTCCAATCGCAGTGACTCTTGCTGATAAAAGATGTTTTGGCTTTGGGGCCTGTTCACTCTGTTAACACCTGTATGGGTGGACCATCAGCCAGCCTGTAAACAGTGGGAGGAATTCGACTTACTCAGTTTATTCAAGGCTGGAGACATTGTTCTAGGCGGAATTTTCAGCTTGCACTCCAACGTAGAATATCGGGAACTGTCATTTGCAACCGAACCCGAAGCGGTAGAGTGTAAAACGTTAGTTGGATTTTGCACTGAACAACATCTCCTTAAATATTTACGAGATGTTATGTTCTGCATGTTGGGTGCATATTTGAGCCTCTTTGCATATGGAATTATATCTCAAATTGCAGTGAAAAAAAGTTGTCTTTCAGCTGTGAAGACCATTATGCAAATGTGGGTTTGAGGAGTTGAAGGAGAAGTGTTTTTCTGGTGCGCCGGCACCGTGTCGTTTGCTGTTGCTTTTGACGCTTTCGTATTGACACTTTTATTATGAACTACTGTAGAACTCAATTAATCGTACCGCCGCATCTGTCTAAATCATTTAATTCGTCAAATACCAATGTCATTTCTTTCCCGTTCTGCTGTCGTATTTTTTTTAGGTTTGATTTCAGAGAATTTCGCTTTGTGCAGGCTATGATGTTCGCAATTGAAGAAATAAACAGGAACCCTACACTGCTCCCGCACTTTACGCTGGGTTCCCAGATTTATGATTCTTGTAGCATGCTGTCCTTGTCTATGAAAGCATCCTTAAAGATTTTGAATGGGCGAAGGGATGCAGTTTCAGAGGATAACTGTCGGAATGTGAATGCTATTGTTGCGGATTCTGGATCTTCACAGTCCGCCGCAGTTTCAAGGCTATTAAGCCCTTTCAGAATTCCTATGGAAAGTAAACTACGTCAAATATTACGACAGCACAACATCACGAAATTGTTATAGCATTGTGTCGTGGAGTTTTTTTGACCGCAGGGAAAGATATCTTTCAGTTCCTCGTGACCGCACCTGTTATGAAACATCCGTCTATTCCAATTCCATTTTCCAACTTGGCTTGTAGCCATGCATGGTATGGCTTTTCAAGTATCTTTCTAAATAGTCCTTGAATGTCTCAAGAGTTCCTGCCTGTACCACCGTCTTAGGCATTGACTTCCTGATACCGGAAAATAAAGTGCTCAAATTCCCTCTAACGCTCCTGCTCCTTACCTTAAAACTAGACTCCCGGTTAGTGAGTCCTTCTCTAAGAGGAAAGTTTCTCCCGACCTACACTTCCTGTGCCCCTCAGAACTTTGCATAGCTTAACCAGGTCCCTCCTCAGCCTTTTCTGCTCTGTGGAAAACAACCCTATCCGATCTAAGAGATAGTAAAAACTGCCGATGCTGCAGTCTGAGATAACACAGTGTGGAGCTGGAGGAGCACAACAGGCCAGGGAGCATCAGAGGAGCAGGAAAGCTGATGTTTCGGGTCGGGACCCATTTCTCTTAAGAAAAGATCCCTATCCGATCTAATCTCCCTTCACAGCTATATCACTCCTGTCCAGTAGTCAATCTGGTGAGTCTCTTCTGCACCCGCTCTAATGCAAGTGCATCCTTGTTATATTATGGTGAGCAAAACTATTTACAATACTTCTGCTGTGGTGTATCATTATGTACAGCTCTATCATAACTTCCCTTTTTTTTTGTTTTCTATTCCTTGACTAAAAAACTGTAATGAGGTTGACTACACTGATGTAACTTTCATCTCATTTGAGATTCACAGTAAAATCACCTCAGATAAACAGTGAAAATGAGAAATGAAAGGTGACTAGATCACTGCAAAGAATGGGAGTTTCACATTACGATTTCATTCATTCACTTGCCATTGTTATGGTATATAAAATCAAATGAAAACTTATGTCAATTACTATTCGTTAACGTTAACCATTGGCAGTCGACCTGGTATTTGAAATTGAAGTGTTTTTGAATAAACAAGGCAGATATGTTTTTTTCTGATCGAGAAATACTTTATTGATCACATGTCTCATTAATATTGTATAAAGAATTTTTGAGACAACTTTCGGCTGCAGCTATGAAATATTCACAACAATTGCTTCCAAATTTTGTTTGTACTATTTTCTTCTAGTGTCCATTTGATATTCAGAATCATCTTAGTATATATTTGCAGTTTATTATTAATTGTTAATGGTTTGGTTACCTTTAATCTTTTTCATAAATCAACGAATTTTGTCCGAGATGCTAAAGGTGCTTTGATGCCTTTGTTGCTAAAGGTGATATGGAAATTTTGCTAAAGGAGATTGCAAGACAAAACATCAAAGGCATCTAATGGATAGGAAGCGAAGCTTGGAGTTCCACACCAATCCTTTCTTCGGAAGAAAGCCGAAGATTTATTTTTGGAGCGTTAGGAATCTCAATTCTACACGCAAATATCCCCGGTTTTGAGGCATTTCTGTATCGAACGCACTCATCTGCAGACCCAGGAAATAGTTTACTGAAATAATTTTGGGAAACAACTTTCAATTGTCGTCTGAGCTCGGCAGAGAATCGAGCAAATGGAACAGAACAAACGTCCAAATGTACAGGCCGAGAGAATTTGAAAACCATTAAAAATACCTATACTGACGCATCTCAGTTGAGAGTCACATAATGTGTTTAAGGCAACTTATGCTGCAGCGCATGCTCTGCGCAACATGGTCGGATGTGACACTGTGAAAAAGGCGTCCCAGAATAACACGTGACAATCCGTCCGATTTTCATTCACACCAGGTATTGAAACTACATTACAGGTGAAAAAGAATCTGACAGTGCTCCAAATATATTCGAGGTAGCACAGAAAATAAACGCCTTCAAAAAAGTTGTTTCTCTTTTGTAGTTCATGCTATTTCATTTGTTTTGTCTTAAAGCTTTTGCAGTATTTGAAATGGTCAATTTCACCGCTAAGATTGCAGAAACTGTGCACTTCAACGAAATTGGGGATCCTGTGGCAAGGTACGACATTGTAAACTGGCAAAGTGCTGGGGTTGCGGCTGATATAGTTACGGTCGGATATTATGATGGATCTGCGCCTCCAGGCGAAGAATTCTCCGTTGTCGAAGAAGCAGTTGTTTGGAGTGAGGGGCGAAGGAAGGTAGTCTAAAATTTATTGTCTTGATATCTTTCTTTTTGTTCTTTCAAATCAATAAATTACTATTGATGAGGCAGGGAAGTCTATGCAAATACAGCTCCTTGTCCAATTCATCCTCACGGATGCCCTGTTACAATGGCTATCCTGCGAGGAAAGGCCAGAATGGAATAAGACAACAACAATAACTATGAGGGACCGGATTAAAATGCTTCTGCTAGTAATGTAGAACCCTGAACTACTCATCTTGTGATCTGTCTAAATAGCACTATGGCTGTTGGCAAACTTAAATTGAGTTAACCAGAAACAAATCTAGAATGAAATTTCCACAAATTCTTGTTAAAATGTCAAACTGATGTCCTCCTGCTCTCCAGGGGGAAACGATGCTGCCTGGCGTGACTCCAGATTGACAGCAATGTGTTTGAGTCATAACTACTCGGTGAAATGGCCTAGATCGCCAATCAGTTGCCACCACTAACTTCACAAAGATAAATACTGTCATTGCCAGCAATGCCTACAAGTTGTGAATGAATAAAGACCAATGAATTGTTTAAGTTCCCACAAGAATCTTCCAAATATAGGTCAGACAAATGCAAAATATTGTGGATGTTGGAATTCTAAAATAAACCCATGAAATGCTGGAGACGTTCAACAGACCTGGTAGCATCTCTGGAGAGAGAAATTCAGTTGATATGATTTTATTTTCAGAAGAAACGTTAGTTCTTGTTTCTGTTTCCACAGAATCTGCCAGGCCTGCTGGGTTTTTCCAATATTTTCTATGTTTGTTTACAATCGAGGTCAACTGGTAGTTCCTTACATGGTCCATTGGGATATCATTAAACCACCTTTTCCACGTTTTCGCCTTTCCCAGCCACCTTTTATGGTTAGTACAGCACAAATCCAAATCAAACTTCGATCCCACATACAATTGCGACTTTTCTGACATTAGTCTGTGTTTCTCATCTCGAGACCCAGTGTTGGATCTTGCAAGGCTCTAGACATTTATTCATCTCATTTACATAAGGCAATTTGCTATGAAAGTTGTACTGCTGGAACAAGGAAAGCTGCCAGAAAAGGGCAACCTAATTGCTGCTTTGATTGTGTGGAGTGTGCTGAAGGTGAGATCAGTAATATTACAGGTACGTATGCATGTAAACACACGTATATACTTAACTATTCATTCATTTTTTTGACCTATTTATATCATTTTAATTTCTAGAAGAACCATTATTTCATGTACTCTTACTTTTTTAAAAATAGATTCCTCCACATGCGTAAAATGTCCTTGGGATTATTGGCCAAATGAACAGCAAAACCAATGCATACTGAAGATAACAAAATTTCTCTCCTTTGAGGAGATCATGGGAATTGTTTTGCTGAAACTGGCATTAACTGGAACCAGCTTCACAGTATCTGTAATCATAATTTTCTGCATTCACATCAACACTCCCTTTGTTAAAGTCAACAATGCAGAATTAAGCTTTCTGTTTCTTTTTGCTTTAGTGCTGTGCCTTCTCCACTCAATAATGTTCATTGGAAAACCTTCAGACTGGTTTTGCATGCTATGCCACATAGTATTTGGGATTACTTTTGTTCTCTGTGTTTCTTGTGTTTTGAGCAAAACCGTTGTTGTAATGATGGCCTTTAATGCAACTCTTCCTAATAGTAACATGATGAAGTGGTTTGGGCCAGTACAACAACGCCTGGCCATTTTCACCCTTACATTTGTACAATGTCTAATATGCACGGCCTGGCTAATTGCATCACCACCCTATTCATTGAAAAATGCTAATTATTTTAAAGATATTATTATCTTAGAATGTGATGTTGGGTCTGTGAAAGCCTTTTCCTTGGTTCTTGGTCATATTGGATTTTTGTCCTGTGTTTGCTTTGTGGTTGCTTTTTTAACTCGCAGATTGCCAAACAATTTCAACGAGGCCAAATGTATTACTTTTAGCATGTTTACATTCTGTGCAGTTTGGATAACATTCATTCCTTCTGATGTGAGTTCTCCTGGCAAACACATGGTGGCTGGAGAAGCGTTTGCCATTCTGGTATCCAGCTTTGGCCTACTTGTCTGCATTTTTGTTCCTAAATGTTACATTATCCTGTTAAAACTGGAAAAGAATACAAAGAAATATTTGATGCAAAAAGTCACTTGAAATAAAAGATACTCCTCATTTTCCCTTGATTTAACACCTTTGTAGCACTATATTAGCTCAACGAAGGATCTTAAATTGATCCAGATTGTTCAGCAATTGCTGCCTAATAATCAAATCACAGCTTACGGTCATCATTGGAAACTGGCAATCAAAGATGATTTTTTTTGTTGCATCTAGGAGGCAAGTCAGGCCTGAGTTGATTCCTGTCAGTGACATATTATTCACAAAGCCATTGCATAACAGTAACATTAAACAGCTTGCTTAACCTGTGTGCAGATGTTTGAAACCTTTTGCCCTTCTAAGTAATTTGAAATAATGCCGGCAGTTTTCAAACCCAGAAGTGGTGACCTTTGGCACATTTGCAATATGAACAACGATTTGAAACAAATTAACATTGACCCATATGAGGTCAGCGGAAAGGAGATGACGACACTATTCTCATCGCTAGCAAATGTCGGTTCTGAATCCCACAGGGGAAAAAATCTAGTTCCAATTGTTCTGCTGGAAGACCACTTCAAAGGATCCATAGACCTGCACATTTCGGGATTGTGGGAGGGATTCCATGCAGTCTTGGGCAAATGTACAAACTCCGCGCAAATAGTGGCCCGAAGCTGAAATCGAACCCGAGTACCTTGGCGCTGTGAAGTAGCAGCGCTAAACATTGTGCCGCCTCAACGGGATTGAGGGTACACAGGTGATTACGTTTGCAATTATTTCCTTCATGATTCTCATGTTGCCAAAAGTGATGATGTGTTTTCTTAAGGGACTCGCCTAGTAATTTGTTGATGTTCAGCAGAGATTGAAATCGATTTAGCAACATAAAGGCGATTTTAAAGGAAACAGCTGGAGCTTATATAAAAAATTCATCCGACTGTAGTTCAAAGACAATTCCTTACCCAGTCAAAGATGCATTATTGGTTCCTTTTCGTGGTGAATTCTGCTGTTGCCCAGGCATGGTCCAGTAATGAGCAGGCTTGCAAACTTTGGGGTAGGTTTGATTTACTGGGCCTGTCGAAGAATGGAAATATTATGTTGGGTGGAATTTTTGACGTGCATACTTACCAAGTTGAGCATCGCCAACTCTCGTTCAGCAGTCACCCGGAGGCGGCAAAATGCGTCAGGTTAGTGGGTGCCATTAGACACTCCATTTCGTTTAGTAGTCATCTGCCTTCATGCTGCTTCACATTTTGAATTAATTTGAGAATTTAAGATTGTTTTTTTTTTAAATTGTTAACCTTATTTTTGTGGTCCGTTCCAAAGTGCTTTATAATCAATCATGTACTTTTGCAATTTAGTCAATGTTTTAAGATTCTTAATACGGCAAAGCATGCAGCCCCAGCTCCCACAATCAGTCTTGTAATCAAAACTCAGAAACCTCTTTTAGCATGAGTGATAATTATCGGTGAAGGCATTGTGAAAGTTCTCCTGCTCTTCTTCGAAATACTTCTGTTGGATCGAGGAAGGAAGGTCGGGAATCCCCTTCACGTCGTATTTGAAATTGAGCACATTGTCAGATCTTTGTTTAATGTCAGTTAAGATTTTGCACTCAGCGTCTGAGTTGGAACATATATCCACCAACACCCCGTTACCACTGAATTATAGCTAATAATATGGGTCCTCTTGGATATAACTGTCATCGCTGTTTCCTATGTTTTTTTTTAAATCTTGTCTCTTTACCTTCTCTGCAGCTTTCAGTTCCGTCCTTTCCGTTGGGCACTGGCGATGGTTTTTGCAATCGAGGAAATAAATAACGATACAGCTCTGCTACCCGGTGTCACACTGGGATACCGCATATACGATTCTTGTAAGTTGACCCAGTTATCGCTAAAAGCAGCAATGGCGTTTCTGAACAAACCGGAGGCAAACGCGTCCTCTGATAACTGCAAAAGCTCCTCCATTGTTTCTGCGATTGTTGCTGATTCTGGATCCACGAGGTCTTTAGCAATAGCACCTCCTATGGGTACCTTCAGGATCCCAATGGTAAGATAGGCGTTTAATAACTCGGTTAGACAATATGAATAAATTTGGATCAATAGTATATGATATGGTGTCATATGCGTCAGTTAAACCATCATCTACGTAAATTTTTGTAATGTCTGTTGTTGAACTAGAGAGAGATGAAACTCCCCTTCAGAATGTTCACTCAGGATGGTGAGACGGTCCAGGACAATTACTGCTGATTACTCCTTGGTTCTGTTTAGTTATAGCTTTATAACGAGGTTTTTATCCCTCTTCCTCTAAGGTACTGCTTCGAAAGTCTCATTTCAGAAATCTGATGATAAACAGAAGTAAAGTATGGGAACGAAAACGTTCAAAAATAGTTGCAAAATTTGGCAATTTAAGTTCATTTTTTATTGTTTTCTGAGATCCAATCTGTGCTGGCAAAACATATTCGTTTCCAGTCATCAGTTACCCTTGAGTGAATGCTTCCTAGATCATCTGCGAACCAGGTTTAGAGTGAATCACTCAGATTCTGATTTACAGCATCCACAGATCTTTCCGTTTTTGTTAGAGTGAATCACATTACGTGGAACAAAGGCAGAAACTGCCGGAAAGTCTCAGCAGGTATGGTGGCATCTGTGGACAGAAAACAGAGTTAACGTTTTGGGTCCAGTGACCTTTCTTCAGAACATTACGTGGAATCACATGCCGGACAGATATCCGAGAACAAGATGGGAACTTTTGTTTTAGAACGATCATAGCTTGATGGTCACCGTTGTTGGGGCTTTCTTTGTATTCCGAAAGTATTCCTTGAATTTAATCGCCACTGGTTGCCATGGTGACAGGCAGATGGCACATGTACACTGCACCTTCACCCTTTGTTCGTACGAAGAGATCCGAAATAATTAAACTAATTACTTTATCAGAGTTTTACGCAATTTTTAATCAACCTGTCTATTGATGCTATCACACCCTATGGGCAAGATGAAATGGCATCTGGTCCACAGGTCAGGATGCTACCACTGCACCACAAGAGCTCTGAGTTCTGAGGAAGGGTCACCGGACCCGAAACGTTAAGTCTGAATTTTTTTTTTTAATTCACAGATACTGCCAGACCTGCTGAGCTTTACCAGCAACTTCTATTTTTGTTCGAGAGCTCTGCAACATTTTCCTTTTGTGCACTTGTTTGTCAAATTTTTGATGTATTCTTATCATGAACCATGTTAACTAATTTACGAGTGATGAATCCAGCCATGACGGACCTTACTTAAGTGTCATATCGCTCGCTTTTCAAAATTTTGTCTGTTACGTCATGTGTCTGTCTCATGTTTAAACTGAGGCCTTAACCCATTTATTGGAAACAGCTCATTGCCGAAATGAACCCAGTGGTCAGGGATTTTTTATTTAATCACGTGCTGTCGATTTTGAGGCGCAATTTAAAACAAAAACAGATAACGGTCAAAATACTGGAGACGTCAAGCACATCTGTGAAGACAGAAGCTGTAGCTTCAAAAATGAGCGAATGTCATGCTCGACGACACAAGACAACTTTTCGTCCAGTAAGGCAGGAAAAAACATTCTACAAGAGGCAAAGCTGAGAACAAATAACTTACATATTGTTAAATACTCTTGTGTTATCAACTCTGCTACAAAGGTCAAGGGGTAAAGTGATAACCCAGACCACTGTTTCTTGAAATTTTGAAATTAAGGATTTGTAAAATTTGAAACGGAAGCAACTTAGCATATAAATGTAATGTCTACAAAACCTACCCAGCAGCAAACCTAACGATAAACGGAATGCTAAACTACACAACGCAAACATTACTTTAGAAGTTGAAATAATTTAAAAGTAAGCTAAATGTTTCGGTATCGGCTTACTGGGACATGTGTAATTCATGCCTGACAGACAGTGAGCTTAATTTTCCTGCGAGAGGCTGGATGAAATTCTTCAAGGTTCTACCTCGCAACCTTGAATTAAAAAACAGATACTATTGAAAATTTAGCGAAAGGTATAAGGGGTTGGTTGAAGAGTAATTTTAAATATCGGCAATGGTGTACAACAGGTCATGTAGAATTAGGCACATATCCTACGCATTGCTTCTCTTGTGCCTCCATTGACCTCAATGTGAAGGCACAAAAGATGAGATCAACAGTAGATCCTCTATACATTATTACACACAGTTAGAATTCTCCCCAGGTAACTCGCCAGGGAGAGGGAGTAAGAGAATGTTCGTAGAAGTCCTTCATGTTAAATTGTGAAGATTGCACAGTGTGCGTGCTTGCAGCGAAGTCAATGCGGATCAAGAAAGGGCAATGCTTGGGATGAAATGCTGGGAGTAAATATTTGAATGGGACGTTTAGAATTTATTCATTTAGCAGTATATTCTCCGTTTAAGAAGGGCCACTTCTTTAAGCACGACACGACCTGGAATCTTTGCACTTCTCCACGAATAGTTTTGACTTGATATCATGAACAACCACAGATCATAATCGAAACACAAATGTTTTTGTTCTTTTTGTGACAGGTTAGTTACTTTGCAACCTGTGCGTGCCTCAGCAATAGGAAGGAATATCCGTCATTTTTTCGAACAATACCGAGTGATTACTATCAGGCTAAAGCATTAGCCCAGTTAGTGAAACATTTCGGATGGACTTGGATTGGGACAGTTAAGAGTGACGATGACTATGGGAACTTTGGAATGCAAGCATTTGAAGAGGCAGTCCAACAATTAGGCGTTTGTATAGCCTTTTCCGAATCATTTCATATAACACACGCTCGAGAGAAGTTGTTGAAAACCATTGACACCATAAAAACCTCTTCTACAAAAGTTGTCGTTGCCTTTGTGGGAGAATCAAACATGCGTACTCTACTAAAAGAAATGTTTAGACAAAATGTCAGCGGCATACAATGGATTGGAACCGAATCATGGGTTTCCACATTGCTTCTTCCTCCGGAGGAAAGTAAAAAGATTGCTTCTGGTGCACTTGGGGTTGCAATTCCCAAAGTCGGTATACCAGGGTTGAGGGAGTTCCTCAGGAACGTTCATCCATCCTTGTATCCCGGAAACCTCTTGGTGAAAATGTTTTGGGAAAGTTGTTTCCGCTGCACTCTAAGTGGTAGAAACAAAACAGACCCTCGACAAACTGATTCAGATGTTAAAGAATGCACAGGAAGAGAAAATTTACAGAATGTCCAAAATGAATTTACGGATGTGTTCCAATACAGAGTCACTTACAACGTGTACAAAGCAACTTATGCTATAGCTCATGCACTTCACAATATGGCGTCATGTAAAATTGGGGAAGGCCCTTTCACCAATGGGAGTTGTGCAAATGTTTCAAATTTTCAACCGTGGCAGGTGAGGAACATTTAACATAGTTTGATAACTGTATTTACATATATATCCAAAGTTGTCGAAGTCACGGTTGAATATTTGCAATTAATGTAAACGTGTTATGACTTTGTTTTTTTTTAAGTTACTATATTACATGAGAACAGTGAGTTTCATAACCAAGATTGGCGAAAAGATTTATTTTGATGAAAACGGAGACCCTGTCGCAACATATGATATTGTAAACTGGCAACCGAATGCCCTCGGTAACATTGATATTGTAAATGTTGGGCACTATGATGGGTCAGCTCGTTCTGGAGAAGAATTTTCGATAACAGAAGGGACAATTGTTTGGAATAGAGGTCAGAAGTCGGTAAGATTTGTGGAGAACTATCTCTTTTTAAAAGCTGCTTGGCTTTTAATTTCTATTTCCTTTCTCTGAAACGGAAAAGCGAACTCGTGGTTGTTGTATCAAATAGGTGCCCTTCGTGATGCTGCCCATTTCCTGATGTGGAGTAAAATTGCCACTTATTAAACATTTTGAAATGGAAAAGTTCTGCTCACCAATTCGAAAGTCGCTTAGCTTGATTAACCAAGAATATAAAACCAGAGGGATATTTTACTTCTAATCATTTCAACAGCAGAACATATTTGCACATAACGGATGAAATTAAAAATTATAAAACGTCAGAGTGCAGCTTAAGAACAAGGTATAAATGTAACTTTATCTTAAATGACACTGAATGAACAGATGAATGCATGAAGAAAGGAGCAAAATCTAAACATACTGAAAAGTGGTTGCAGAGGTTTGACAGTATAAATTCAGGGAGAAGTGGATCCATTAGTTTGATGTCAAGAGACATTATGGTTCATATTCATCTTGGTCACAAACACATTTATGCCATACAAGTACTAAGCAATTACTATATTCAGGAAGGGAGGATCTAATCATCTCCTCATTTCCCCTTGATTTTCAATAGCATCAGCATCACTGAATCCCACACCATCAACTTCCCAGGAAATACCTTTTACAAGAAACTTAACTGGACGAATCATACAAGTTCTGTGGCTACAACAGCAGATCAGATGCTAGGAAACCTGCAATAGGTAACTCACCTCTGCACTCTCCAAAACATAACCACCACCTATAGGTGACAGGTCAGGACTGTGATAGAATCCTCACACTTATCTGGATGGGTGTAGTTCCAATAACTCTGAAGATACTTTTCACCATCCAGGAAAAAGTAGCCCACCTGATTGATACTGCATCCACAAACATTCACTTCCTCGACCACAGATGCTCAGTAGCAGCACCTACAAGGTACATTGCAGTGATTCAACAATGCACCTCGGGCAGCATCTTCCAAACATATGCTCACTTCCATCTAGAAGAACATTGGCAACAAATCCATGAGAACACCATCACCATGCAAACCCCCCTGGCAGCCACTCACCACCTGGACTTGAAAATATGTCACAGTTCCTCTCATAATAATACGGTCCTATCTACAGCAAATGGATCTCAGCAGCTCAGGCAGGCAGCTCAAAGGCAACTAGGGATGGCAATAAATGTTGGGCTGACCAGCAATGTTAATGAATTCAGAAAAACATTTTTATTTCTGAATCTGGTTTTCATTTTAGCCATTAAACAGTAGCAAATTACATCCAATTTTATTTCGTTGCTTCCTATTTTGTTTTTTCAACAATGAATGAAGCTACTCCAAAGACATGACATGAATGTTATTGCAAGAATCTGAATTCACCAAAAATATACTGGCTCTGTAACGTCAAACCTATTCCAAGCACTTTACATTGGCTATAAACTTGGACATTATGAGGTCATAAACTGACATATTATTTCAAAAAGGACAGTCCGAACAAAGCTGACAGAAATAGATTTTGTGCTGTACACTAGACTTAATGTTGTACATTTGCCACACGGAATAGCTAATATTTCTCCGCTTTTGTATTCATTTTAATAATGAGGTTCCTAAAGCTGTTTGCTCTGAAAGTTGCCATGCAGGAACAAGGAAAGCAGAAAGAAAAGGACAACCCATTTGCTGTTTTGATTGCATACAATGTGCACAAGGTGAAATTAGCAACACAACTGGTAAGAAAACACCATTGTAAATGACATTCCTGCTTAAACGTGATGTCTGCGTTGCTCAGGCGTTAAGATTCCTCGCATAATGACGAAGTGTTGTGTTACTTCTTAGATTCCATTCATTGCATAAAGTGTCCTTTGGAATTCAAATCTAATGAAAGACGGGATCAGTGCATCCCAAAGGAAATCGAGTTTCTTTCCTTTCTCGAGATGATGGGAATCACTTTGGTGGCACTGGCGTTGTTTGGAGCCTGCACCACTGTTGCTGTATTCGCAATATTCTACGTCTATAGACTCACTCCAATTGTTAAAGCTAATAACTCTGAGTTAAGCTTCCTTCTTCTCTTTGCCCTCACACTTTGCTTTCTGTGTTCAATTACGTTCATCGGTGAAC
This sequence comes from Rhincodon typus, assembly GCF_021869965.1. Classification (NCBI taxonomy): domain Eukaryota; kingdom Metazoa; phylum Chordata; class Chondrichthyes; order Orectolobiformes; family Rhincodontidae; genus Rhincodon; species Rhincodon typus. Next base: position 5,622 of record NW_025968683.1, on the reverse strand, counting down.
CTTTAGTTTGGTCTTGTATGCTCTGCCACGTAGAGTTTGGTATTAGTTTTGTTCTTTGCATATCATGTGTTTTGAGTAAAACAATTGTCGTGGTGATGGCATTCAAAGCAAAGTTTCCCAACAATAATATGATGAAGTGGTTTGGACCAAGACAACAACGGCTGATGGTTTACATCCTTACCCTGGTACAATGTGCAATATGTACTGCCTGGTTAATTCTATTTCCACCTTATCCTTTGAGAAGCACTAGTCACTCTCATGAGATAATCGAGTTTGAATGCAACGTGGGATCTTCGTTAGCATTCTATTGTGTTCTCGGTTATATTGGATTTCTTTCCTGCGTGTGTTTTGTGGTAGCTTTTCTAGCTCGACAACTTCCAGATAACTTTAATGAAGCTAAGCACATAACGTTTAGCATGCTTATCTTTTGTGCAGTTTGGATAACTTTCATTCCAGCTTACATAAGTTCGCCAGGAAAATATGCTGTGGCAGTTGAAGTATTTGCTATTTTGGCCTCCAGTTTTGGTCTGCTTATTTGCATTTTTGCTCCAAAATGTTATATTATTCTTCTGAATAAAGAAAAGAATACAAAGAGGAACATGATGGGCTCGGTGTCTTCCAAAAAAAGCTTTGGAAATGTTCATAAATGAGGCCCGGATATTTTCGTAGGTATTTATTTTTTGACGTAATGGTAGCGAATACTAATTCCTTGTGGACAGACGTAAAGCTGAGTGTTTTACCAGCACCCATTTTACACAATCGAACAAAGCTAAAATAACCAGCAGGAAGTGCAATTTGAAGTTCGGCTGTTAATTTTTACTATTTTGAACATCTCCCCGAGCTTTTATCGGAATGGAAAGTCGTGTATGACCTATTTGTATTTAAATATCTATCAAAGTCACTTTTAGTTTCCTTGTCGTGTCCTGAATCTCTTCATTGCGTGGAATTTCGATTTGAAACTTGCTTTATCTCTCAATAAAAAAATCAGTTCTGAAACTTGGCCTGTTCATGTGTACAAAATGGATTGCTCACATCGTTTCCTCAAAACACATTAATAAAAATGCCGTCACTGTGCTCAGCTGATATGGGGGAAGGGGGTGGGGGGTCGCTGGGGGAGGTTGTAGTGATATTGGTGGTGGAAAGAGGGGGAATACTTAGAATCTTTGAGTTCACCATTTTGGCGGTACTGAATATTCGGCCTGTTTCAGGATTAGTTTCTTATTCATTCTCCAAAGAAACTCATGAATTTGCTTCTCCTGCTCTTCCCTAGCTGCGTATTTTCTCACTGAAGTGCTGTAATTCACTGGCAAGTTATAAGTTGAGCATTTCAAAGACCTAATTTACTGAGTCAGTCCTGAAAAGTTTGTTCTTCGTGCCGACAATCGCGTATTGCATGCATACATTTCCAACTTGTTTGAAACCAAGAGAGATTCCAAATTGGTCTTTTCAACACATTTATCCATTGTGGGTGCACTTTATCTACAATATGTCCATGGATATGAATCCTTTTCTTTCTAAATAAAGATGTCAAAAGTGTTGGTGTTCATCGAGGGCAAAATTACAGAAACAGTTATTAAACGCAAGCCGATTAAATATTTGATGAGCAGTAACATCTTTAATGACGAATGGAGGTACTTAATATGGAAGTCGTATTTATCTAACTTCCTTAGTGTGATTTGAACCGAATTCTGAGTGTGAGGGAAATCAACAATTCTGGATAAGGAGATATCTATAGACCTGCGTTATATCACGATATTGCGGAAGGTGAGTGGTCCAGGAGGAGAGTTGAACGGTCCTTGGCAGATTGCAAGTCCTGAGATGGAGGGACGTTACTGTGGGAACTGGGCTGTGGGATGGTGATGTTGCTGCGGGGAATGCTCCTGCTTTTTATGATCCATAGCAGAGAAATAAATTTATCTCTTCCATGTAGCAGTCACTGCCTCCCTTTAGCTGTCAGGTTTCTAGGCAGCAGAGAAAAGCCCGATGGTAGAAATGCCTGAGTTGGGAGACAGAAAAATTACTGCGACTAAACCTTATTTCTATATTTGAATTTCAATCCGTTGCCCGGGTAGTCTGGTATCAAGCCTTTCCAACATTGATGAATTTATTAGATGTCTTAAAGAATGGAACAGGTGTAGTATAAAAATTAGGAAATAGTTGATGTGTTGAATGTAGATTTCCATAAATATTACGTAAGATAACGTATTAAAGGTTACTGCACAAGATATGAACTCATTTTGTGTGGATTTATTTATTAAAACAAGTATAAAATTATGATAGATGCGTCATTTCCAGGTTAGAAAATTGTAACAGGATGCGGCAGTGATGGTCTTACAGCTATTTATAATATATATTATTAGTTTGTTTGAGGGGATAGAGTGTGCTGCAGACTTACTTCCTGACGATAGGAAGACAGGAAAACATTTTTGAGGTGTAAAATGATTGGGAAGAATATCTACAAAGGGATATAAGCAGGCTCAGTGAATGGACAAAAAATGTCAAATAGAATCTGTTGCGGAGTCGTTTAGCGTCAATTTTTTCAGTAGGATAGATAGAAAAATAAAACTTCGTTCAAAAAATCATATGGTTCCCACTTTAGGCAGGAATGAGAAAGAATTTTTTTTTGCCTCAGAGGGTCATTATCTTTGGAATTCTCTTTCCCAAAGAGCAGTAGAAGATGAGTCATCAAATCTCTTCAAGGGCACGTTTGATTGATTTTCCGTCCACAACTGAATTAAGGTTGTGAGAACAAAGAAGGGAAGTGTTGTAGAGGCTGCAGTCACATCCTCATTAACTTACTGAACGATGGAGTAAGATCAAGGTGGCCGATTTGATGGAAAGACAACAATGCTATCAGCAGAGATAGTAAGAACTGCCAATGCTGGAGTCCGAGATAACACAGTGTGGAGCTGGAGGAACACAGCAGGCCAGACTGCATCAGAGGAGCAGGAAAGCGACGTTTGGTTCCCAATCCGAAACGTCAGCTTTTCTGCTCCACTGGTGCTGCCTGGCCTGCTGTGTTCCTCCAGCTCCACGCTGTGTTATCTTTTATTGATGCTATCAGCAGATTTGAAGGGAAGGTAGTCAGGAATGAGTGGAGTGGCACATCCTGAAATGAATATTAGGCTCAAGAGTCTGCAGATGGGTTTTGTACCTTCCTCATCCAGATCAGTGTCTAGTTTGCAGATCATGGGAAAACCATGCCACAGCAATTGTTTTCAGATTGGCCATCCTTAGCATTAGCTTTAAATTTCATGTGGAATTTGACAGCAAGTTTTATGAAGGGCACTCTTATTTTGTTGAGCAGAAGTGACTTATGTGACGGTGTTCTTGTGAAACTGATATACAACCAGTTGCTACTTAACAACTTATCATGGCTATCTTCTCTTTTTCATGGATCTTCTTCACATTTTTGGACCCAGCAAATTTTAATGTATCTTTGTCTTCTGTCTGGACTCAAAACAAGCACAAAACAAGGTGCAAATCAACATTCCCTTTGAAATATAATGTTTAGAACATGCTCAGATCCAGAGTTGCTTTGTAGAAAACTTTAATTCTGCTCAATGAAATTGGAAGGGTTTCTAATGTCATTTTGTGTTAGTTCATTGGTTACTGAACAGCCATTTAAAGCCAAAAAGACTTGAAGGTATTGTCAGTAAGTTAGGGGAAGAGAAAGATTAATACTCATTTTTTACAAGACGCAATTCACTGCACTGTCGTGTAGGTTGCTACAAGATACATGTTGGAGATACAGTGAGATGTCATTAACAGTTGGAACACTGTGCTGTTCATAGAATCCCTAAAGTGTGGAAACAGGTTTTTGGCCCATTGAACCCTCCAAACAGCAGCGCACCCAGACCCACACCCCTTATCCAGTCCCTGTAACCCTACATTTTCCATGGCTAATCCACCTAGTCTGCACATCCCTGGCCACCGCTTGACAGTTCAATATGGCCAATCCACCTAGCATGCAATCTTTGCACTGTGGGAGGGAATTGGAGCACATGGAGGAAATCTATGCAGACATGGGGAGACTGTGAAAACTTCACACAGACAGTCACCTGAGGGTAGAATCAAATCTGGGCATCTGGTGCTGTGATGCAGCAATGCTAGGCACAGAGCCAGCGTACCACCAAGGAACACAAGAAGAACTTACGGTAATTGGTAGTCAACCAAGGGTTGGAGTCAAACCTCAGAAGTCTTGGGGATTTCCAAATTTGGGATAATCACTGGCTGTTTGCTGAGGGAGGCTGTGATGTTAGGAGGTTGGATCATGCCTCTGGGCAATGGTACTTCAGTGCAGCTGAGAAAATGAGGTTGAAAGTTTATCAGCAACAGTGTGTATCTGATGAAACTAAGTGGGATAGGAGATGGGGGACTAATCCCAGGGGTAGACATGGTTCAGTAAAAGTAGTTGTCATTGAAGGATTGGAATTATCCTTCTGAATAAGTACTGGAATACAATCTCTGCAACCAGAACTACATGAACCCAGTGCTGCAGTATGTACCACCAGAACAGTGCAGTCATTGAGGCAGTCCATGTTGCAGCAACTTATGACATGGATTTTGAAGGATGGATCAGCAGAGCTGAAGGATTATAATCCCTTGTGAATCTTCATTATAATGTATGATGTACCATATCATTTATGTACGTGGACAGTTACTGAGAAATCTATGGGATCTATCTTGATTGAAATATCCGTTTGATGTGCGGCACGATGTGTTTCCATATTCATTCATGGGACAAGAACGTTGCTGTCTGGCCAGTATTTATTGACCGTTCCTTGTTATTGTTTAGAAGCTGGTGTTTAACTGCTTTCCTGAACTGCTGCAGACCATGTATGGTCCTGCAGACCAGTACGTGGTCCCGTAATGCCTTTGGAGAGGGTGTATCAGCATTTTTATCACTGTATACATGAAGATTTACCAAATGTTAATTCTGTTTGTTAAAATCTCCTCTGCACTCTCTCTAAAGCTTCCACATCTTTCCTATATGAAGTGACCAAAACTGAACACAATATTCCAAGTATGGTCTAACCAGGGTTTTGTAGAGCTGCAGCATAACCTCACAGCTCTTAAACTCAATTCCCCTGACCATAATCCTTCTTTACAACCCTATCAACTGGGGTATCAACTTTGAGGGATCGATGGACGTGACCCCAAGATCCCTCTGTTCTTCTACACTGCTGAGAATCCTGCCAGTAACGCTGTATTCTGCATTCAAATTCAACCTTCCAAATGAATCGCTTTATACTTTTCTGGGTTGAATTCCATCTGCCACTTCTTTGCCAAGCTCTGCATCCTGTCAGTGTCCCGTTGCAACCTACAACAGCCCTCCACGTTATCCATAACTGCACCAACCTTCATGTCATTGGCAAACTTACTAATCCACCCTTCCACTTCCTCATCCAAGTCATTTATAAAGATCACAAAGAGGATAGGTTCCAGAACATTTCTCTGCGGAACACTACTGGTCACTGAGCTCCAGGCTGAATACTTTCCATCTGCTACCACACTCTGTCTTCTATTGGACAGCCAGTTTTGTATCCAGACAGCCAAATTTCCCTGAATCCCATGCCTCCTTACTTTCTGAATGAGCCTTCCATGTGGAACCTTATCAAA
>NW_025968682.1:0-21703 GCF_021869965.1 Rhincodon typus | reverse complement strand
GCTCCTATGATGCTGCTTGGCCTGCTGTGTTCATCCAGCCCTGCACCTTGTTGTCATCGACTAATGGGGTCCTGGTTTGTCTTCCGATGCTGTCACCCGTGACGGAGTGGGTATGGAGATACACAGCGCCCCTGCCTCCTGCAGGAGGATGCTCCAGGGCAACCAAAACCACAAAAAACTGTTACCTTCATGTATTGCCAATTGCATTTCCTGCATCTCCAGGCTGAAAGTGGAGGTTGGCTACATAAACAAATTCTTGAGCGTATAACCTATCACCTAAAAGCTGGAAATAAATGTAATTGCAAGAATTGAACAAAAAATATATATTCTGTATATGAGTATCTTAAGAGCTGGCACATGAAACTTCAAGAGTTGAAGTAATTGTTAAAATATTGTCCTGGTTAAAATATTAAGACTGTAAGTTGGTTAAAATTTGCAGGTTTATTTAACTATTCTTACAAATGTTTTCTATAATTTGCTCCAATTTGACAGTGTTAAGCAACATGTTAATGATTTCACACGGTAGCTCCATTTGAGGGGAAAAGAACTGATATCAGTGTTAGGTTTCTGTAATTTTTGATGAGGCATTTCGGAGCACTGTACGGAGGACACAGAATGGAGAAATGGAAGAGAAGGCTGAAGAGAGATTGAAAAGTGCCGTTGGAAAAGAGAATTTGAAACTTTTAAAATAATGTGTGAAAAGATGGTGTGGAGATGGAGTTGTATTGAAGGAGTGCAAATGTATAGTGACACAGAGGTGGCATTATACTATGCACTTTGTGCTATACCTGACCTGGAGTGCTAGATGCCTAAACAGAAAATGGTCCATATTCCAGCACTAGCATTTGATCAGTGCGGTTACTTTTCAGGAAAATTTCGAAGACAGGAAGAGGTAGGGCTAGGAAGGGAATTTTGAACTCGGGAACTAAATGGTTTAAGTCACTTTCTCCAATGGTGAAATGAAGGAAAATGGGGATGTATGAAGGTCCGAGCTAGAGGGATGCTGAGTTCTAGAAATGTTATAAGCTTGGAGAAGGTTGGAGAGATAATGGGTAAGAGGCATTTGAACATGCAGAAATTCATCAAGGTATTGTAGGACTTGAAATTTAGTTCACAAAGCACAGTGGTGATGGATAAACAGGACTAGGTGAGAGGATACAAGCTATGCAGTTTTTGATGTGCTTATGGTCATGGAAGGTAGGATGCTTGTTGGCAAAGAATGGGAACAGTTAAATTTAGAGGTGAGAAAACTGCGGATGAAAGTTTAAACATCAGGTGAACTGAGGGGCACGTGGGGTCAGTGGCTCGGCATCCCACACAGCATTGAGGTTCCTAGCTTGAGACAATGGCTCAGGAGGAATGGCTGGGAAATTGCTTTTACAACCAGATTTAATTCAATGGCTTTGGTCTCCCTGACATTTAGGAGGAAGAAGCTTCTGCTTCTGTGGGACTGAATATCAGACGAGAATCTGATAAAAATCAAAAGAAGTGATGACGAAGCAATATTGGATGTTGTAAGAGTACGGTTGGATCCTGACGTATTTATGACGAGATTATTCTGTTATATTGTAACCGGAAGTAGTTTTTTCCAATACATTTTTACTTTTTGAATATTATCTGTATTGCATAAACAATAATATTGCAGCTGACAAGCCAAGGGTGCTCTTAATTTGGAAGGAAGACTACATTTCCTATTACATGATATCTTAAATTATTTTCGCACTTTTGTAAAATCTCCACAAATTCTTTGGAATTTTGCATTAACAAATTGAAAAGCACTTTCTACCTTGCAGAACTGTGATTTCTAGTGCCTTACTAACAATAGCACTCTTCTGTTCTCTTAAAGAATTGACTCCTTTAGTTTGTTCTGGATTGTGTTTCTGTATTACAAGGGACAATAGACGTCAGAGGGAGGGATGTGTCTGATTTTCTGTGGGAATGTTGTGCAAGTTGATCAGTTGGTGACTCAATAGAGACAAATGATAACCTTGATGCATATTGTACTTGGTAAACGAACATAACACTGAAATAAAAGCAGAATACTCAGCTTGTCAGGCAGCACTTCTTTTGGAGAGAGACGATTATAGTTTGAGGTAGATGACATTATGTGAAACTAGAATACCCTAGAACTATAACAATTTTTAAGCAAGTACCATGACCGGGAAGTGTGGAGTAGTGGAAGAACGACAGAGAATGTTTGATATGCACAGCAACAGAGCTTAATTATCAAGTGGGTGGTGGTGTAAGGCAAAAGCAAATAGTGATTGGGCAAATAACGACACAAATGATAGGTCTTGGTGTAATTGTGAGGAGTGACTACATTATGTTAAATTGAAAGTGCATTACATTTGCTGCTTCATTTGGAAGGAGTGCTTGGTGTGCTGGATAGTTAGGAGATAAAAGGTTAGGTGTTGCATTCTGTCCATGGGAAGGTGCTGCAAGAAGGGGAAATTTGTAAGGCAATTAAGTGGAGCAGGAGAAAACTATCTCTTTGGATTACTGAGGAAGATGGGACGAAAAGTGTTTGGTGGCATTGGCAAAAAGGATTGAAGATGATCCTTTTGAGTGTGGAGGTTGACGGGGTGGCCATATAATTGTTCTAGGTGGTTGGGGAATGCGTCGGAACACAAGTTTTACAAATGCAATGGGCATGGTCAAAGGTTCTGAGAAAGCTGAAATATCATAGACCTGAAACAGTATCTTTGTTTTTAGTATATGTAGTCCCTTGGTAGTACAAAACTTAAATGTTACTGAAGTTTTTAGCTTGTATTCATCAGGACTAATTTAAAAATGCAAAATTTCAAAAGGCATGATAAGCTGTAACACACAGTAAAAAGATTGTCTTGATTCTGTTTGACATGTCGTCTGGTGAGGTATTATCATGGATAAACAGGAAACTATAGGTTTTCAGTACTGCTTGGTGGTTCAAAAAGGCATTCAGGGTTATTCAGGAATGTGTTTCTCTGTGTCATAGGCAGACTATAGATTATACTCTACTGGTCTAAACTTTCAAAGCTCCAAATAAAACCTCTTATTTGATGTGATTCTGTGATTGGGTAGCACTTGCTGAACAATCCAGAGCATTGTTACGCTAAGTATCAATTTAAAGTAATCTATGGAGTTCATCATGCAGCTTATTATATTTGCTAGAAGCAACATAGTTGTACACAGGAACCTGTTCCCTTCAAACAAAAGGAGTATGTTCAAACCTTGCGCATTTTTGAATGAATGCATTACAATGAACAATGGTAAGATGTCTTTCTTGAGCAAATCTCTTCTTCCACCTCAACAAATGTTGTCAAGCCTGCTGTGTATTTTCAGCATTTTATTTTTATTAAGGGTGAAGGGGTTGTGAAAAAGGAAAAGCACCACAAAATTACTGATATGGAAGGCTACATTTTCAGTACAGATGACACTGAGGAACTGAGAAAGGAAAGGAGTCCTCACAGGCAGTGAGACAAGTCGGCTGTTAGTGAAAATTAGAAACGAGGTTGATAAACTTTTCCGGTTGAGGGTAAAAGCTGGAAACAGTACCAAAACTATTGTAACAGGAGAAAGTGAGGCCTGAGTCAGATTAAGAGTATTCCAAATATCATGTAAAAACATTTTTGGAGGAAATGAATAGAGTTAAAAGAAAAGTTGTTCAATTTAAGAATGTAATGAATGGACACAGGTTGAGCTCTGTTTCAAGACAGAAACTGATCATCTTTGGGCTGTCTTAGTGAGAGATGGCCGTGCAGAGGAATTTCATGTCCTTGGGCTTTGGACATGAGAGGGCAGAAATTAAATAGCAGGCGATGTAACATTTGCCCTTTAACCACCTCTCTTTCTGGCATCCAGAGCGCCAAACATTCCTTCCAGGTGAGAAAGTAATTTACTAGTATTTCTAATATAGTAAGTTTAATTGTTGCTCATGATAATATTTGAGATCAGTCAGCAAATGTGGCCTTGAGCTTTTGGTTGCCTGTCATGTTTGTTCTTCAGTTCAATCCCACTCTGACCCCTCTGTTTCTGTTCTCTTATGCTGTTGCGATGAAGCTCATTGTAAGGTTAATAACAGCACCTGATCTTTTCATTTAGATGCTTTGTAACCTTCTTGAATCCACATTTACTGCAACCGTCGCATCAACAGACTCCTTTTTTTTTCAGATTACAAATGTTTGTGGTCGTTCTGCAAATTCCATTTATACCTCCTCTTGACTTTTTTTTTTCTTTCTTGCCTCTAACCACACTTGTTTGCTGTTATACCATTGTCCCTTCTATTACTTGATTTTGCTTCCTGTGTGATATGTGCCTTCCTTTTTTGTTCTTCCTGCCCCATTGTTTCTTTGTACAGTTGTCACATGACTGACTTGAATATTTCCAGCACTACTAAGTATTTTATGCTTCTAACATCTCTTCTCTTTTTTTTTGTATAATGGTTAACATTGTTTCAATTTGGCACTTTTTCGTTTCCAACAGGCCAGGATCTGCGTGATCTGGTTGTAATTCTCATTGCAGCTGTGCTTTCTTCTGATTATAAATTTGTAGATCAGTGTTTTGTCCCAAATATATATTATTCCTAAGAGCAATTGCTCAAAAGAAGCGATGGAGTTATGAAGGGAAACTTTTTTCCATGGAGTGGGTGGTTAAGATCTGGAATACACAGCCTGCGAGGTGGTGGAGGTAGGTTCAGCTTGGTGTTCAAGATGGAATTCAATTACCCAAAAAGGAACAAGGGGAAAGGTTACGAGGAATGGTACTTGAGTGTCTTGCTCATGGTGGGCCAAATGGTTGTTTCCTATGCTGAAATAAAATTTTGTGATTCTATCACTTAAGGGTATTGTCTGCATCATATCTTTTAATCTTTGCTTCTCCAGAAAGGTATGGGGTTATCAAACTATGGGAGGATGTTTACAGAAGAACCTGGAGATAGGACTGGGGAGGACATTGAGTCCACGTTGCACAAAATATCCATATGTTTTGAATTGTTTTAAAAGAATTGTTGCATTTGAACTTTTTCTACCTCCTATGCAATGAATGATGCCTTTAATTCAAAGGGTACTTGCATCCTACCTTAGACATTGATTTGAAGAGATTTTGTAGTGGAATCCATCAGAAGAACCAAATCCTTTTGGCACTGGATACTGATTTCATAGATATCAATTAGGAACTGGAAAGCTGTGTTTTGTTTTGCTTTTTGTTCTTACATAACCAAGAACTGAGGAAAAACTTTGTATCCCACTTATCATCATCCTCCTACAATCTGCCAGCAGACTGAAGCTTGAACTTTAGGCTTTTATGATGTTTATAGTTCAGTCCTGTGCTATATGACAATAATTTTGCATTTTATTTTCCCCTTCATAACATCATTATTTTCTCATCTTCTACAAAATCAACTGAATGTTTGATCCAGTTTTAGCTGGCTTGATGAGCAATTGAGTATTGAAGACAACTGGCACTCTATTCGTGTCTCAGTACTGTCAGCATGCCAGTGTCAGCTGAATTGTGTCAGATGGATTGGCTTTAGAATGGAGTTAAATTGAAGTCTCTAAGTTTACCCACCGAAGAAACCAATCTGTGAAATGAATTTCTGTCCATGTTAGAGGCAATGGTAAAAGTTTAAGTTTCACTTTGTTCAATTTCAAATCATTTTGAGTTCTATTGGGTCCAAAATGAAATAGGTAAAGTGGTTAAGTGTGGGGGAAGGAAATTAACAGTTTTTTGTCTGTTATAGGTAACAAACTGTGCGCTGAACTCAATGATTTATGTACAACAGAATAAAGCTTTAATGTCATTAGTAACTCTAATATTTCCAATAACAGGTATCTGTCATCTTGTGGCATTCTAATGAACAGAACTCCGTTACTCAAGACACCAAGACATTGCCCTATACAACAAACAAACTTTTTCAACCTTGCTGGGCCACTAATAAACAAGAAGAAAGAGTATTCTGAGAGACGAGTAATGGGGTTCGTGGTTTTGATGTTGTCTAAGATTTATTTTGTCACTTGTATGTCAGTTTTGATAGTAAATTTGAATCTTAATTTGTTTTAGGTTTTCAATGCTGGAAATGTACAATGTAGTGTCTGGTGTTGCTGACTACAAGCATTTTGTACCATGGTGCAAGAAATCAGACATCATATCTAAACGCTCTGGGTACGCTAAAGCTCAGCTAGAAATAGGATTTCCACCAATAGTTGAACGGTACACTTCGGTTGTGACTTTGGTGCGACCACATTTAGTTAAGGTAATGTTTCAATGTTAAGAATTCTCTTGTGTATTTAAAAATTGAGTTGGATATTTTTACACAGTTTGGAAATCTTACTTTCATGGGTTTTCCTTTCCTAATTTGCTCCTTGCCTCTTCACTTCCAGAGGTGTCGATTCCTCACTTGTGACAGGTTGCCATGTGCATGCTAAACTTAATGGCCTGTTGCAGTGCTGTAACTATATTTCGTGATTCCAGATAATGATCAATCTCCAGCACATGGCCCAAATCAACCCTATTCACAATCCTTCATTAGTGCAGTAACTCCGAAGTCGCAATCACCAGCAACTCTCTTTCTTTTCAACTGCCTGCTCTATCGAATGACTGCATATGGAAGCAGGAGCTAAGATCAAGTACATCCACCACGATGCTCCTTGCTGAAGCAGGAGAATGGAGACCTGTTGTTATACTCTTATCACTTACTAACCGTATCAGCACAGACTGGCAATCAAATCCAGAACATCTCTAGTATGCATAATTCAGTTCCCCACTGAATTAAAACACTGAACCATTAGGGAAGCTTAAATTTTCATATGTATTTAAAAAAAAAAAAAAAAATTCAATCAAGAAAGTCTTAATTTGAACAATAATCTGATGTTTACTTGTATGTCAAATTACCTAAATTTACCCCATTTTTTTCTAAAATGGGTGACCTTCAGTAAGTTGAAGCATGCAGTGTATAATTAAAGGAGTTTAAGCTAATACTGTGCTTAGAAATCTAAGCGTGGGCTACAGGTTGATAGGCACTGCTATCCTCTATCTTTGGTAGATTTCTATTCTCTTTTTTTCCTAGCTCTCGTTCTTGAGCTCCTTCTGCTGAGTTCCACCCTCCAGTGCCACAATTATGTATTTGACAGTATATGCTGGTTTTTACAACTAAACTTGATGCTATCTATACTCGACTGTCAGGAAGATTCACTTCATAACAGAAATCATTGGATAGTCATCAAGAATAAAACCTAGACAGTTCTTCCCTCTTCCAACAAAGAATGGTACAGCCAGTTGTACTAATCCTATGCCTGTATAAAATCAGCTAAATCAGAAATGCAACTTGAAACCACCTTTCCTATATGGCTTAGTATCTCCTTCTCTGCTAGCTTAATTGTTGAACTTTGACATGTACCAGAAAGAAGAAATTAAATTTAACGCTAACTTATTTTACACTTCCCTTCCTCCATTGATAACACTGACTGCAGTGATGGGTTGGGACCAGATCCAAGGTTTCTGTCATTCACAGAAGCAGCAAAATAAATCTGAGGGGTGTCTTGTTTACTGTTAATTTTCCTCCTTGCCTGCTTGTGAGGAATACTCTGGTCAGATCCGTTCCACCTTGGTGACACAGTTGAAATTTCCCTCTATGAGAAAGCATAATTGTAAACTGTCCAATCATGCTGCAGTAATTGTTCATGTGCAGCAAAACCTGGACAACAGCAAGGCCTGGACTAATCATTGGTAAGTAACATTGCCAGGCAAGAATGGCAGAAATTCCCATTTCCATTGAGTGAGATTTAATCGTCATCCCTTGACTTTCAATGACGTGAACGTCGCCAAAACCCCTCTTACCAACACCCTGGGGACATTGACCAGAAACTGAACTCGACCAGCCGAATAAATACTGTGGCTACAAGAATAAGTCAGAAGCTAGGAATTCGGCAGCCAGTAACTGTCCTCCTGTCTCCTCAAAGCCTGTACACTGTTGAAAAGGCACAAGTCCAGTGTGTGGTGGAAAACTTTCCACTGGCTTGGATGGCTGCTCATTCCAAATATGCTGTGAAGAAGCTTAATACCATTAAAGGTAAAGCTGGAATCTTGATTGGCACCCTGTCTGAGACCTTATTTCCCTTCACCACTGAAGTGCAATGGCAGAAGTGTATGCCATCTATAAACTGCACTGCATTTTCCCATGTGGGTTCCTTGGGCATGCTGAATTGAATGGCCTCTTGCAGTGCTGTAACCATTCTGTCATTCCTAGATACTGGTCAGTGTCCAGCACATAGCCTAAATCAGCCTTATTCACAGTCCTTGATAGTGCATTAACTCCAAGGCATAATCACCAGCAACTCTTCATTTTCAACTGCCTGCTCAAGCAAATGACTGCATATGGAACAGCACCTTCCAAAACTGCAGTCTGTCACCTAGAATGACAAGGGTAGCAGATACATGGAATATTGCCATTCCTTTACTGTCATTTGGTTAAAATTGTGGAACTCCTTTCTTAACAGAACAGTAACTGTCCCAATACCCAAGTGTAGCAGCAGTTTAAGAAGGCAGCTCATTACCAATTTCTCCAAAACAATTGACCATTAATGGTGGGTCAACCAGTGATATCCATATCCAATTGTAAAAATAATGTTATGTGTACATTGCATCTTGCTTGCCGATCACCATTTTGCCTCCTACCAAACCCCATCTCACTAATTTTCTATTTATGCAGCTTAGTTAGTGGACAGGAATCTGATTTTTTTTTTCAGGGTATTCTGTATCCCACAAATATTTTTAAAAGTAATTTTGGCTGGGAAAAAACTGTGTGGATTGATGACTGGGTGGGGCCTGTCACTTGTTTCATAGGAGCATGCTATGTAGACCATCAAGCCCACTCTGCTATTCAATACGATCATAGACAACCCTCTATCTCAATGCTGTACTCCTGCTCTCTTTCTATAACACTTAATGCCTATAGTCTCTGGAAATCTCAGTTTCTTTTCTAAACATATCCTGTTTCATCTGCAAATGTGACCAGAATGAGTGAGTCAGTTATTTCCATTTTCTTAAAGCAGGTTTCAGTTGCATAGTGATTACAGCACTGGGCTGACCACCTAAGAACCTCTTGTATGATTAAATTCTGAAATTTTGTAGCCTGGCATATTTACTTGGATAATGTGACTACAATTTGCATATGTCGAAGTATTTCATTTAACGTGAAGAATCTACTGAATTGTGGTGCTTATTTTATCACATAACTAACATTATTAAACATTAATTTCAGGCTTCTTGTACTGATGGGAGACTATTTAATCATTTGGAGACAAATTGGCGATTCAGTCCTGGGGTTCCTGGATATCCAAGGACCTGCACTGTTGACTTTTCGGTAGGTTATGAGACTTGCCTCAAACTTCATTTGTTTTAGATTGACTGTAACTTTTACTGACTAGAAAAAAATCTGTTCATTCCTGTAGTCAGTAGAACAGCTGATTTAACACCAGTTGTTGTGTTTAGTATTTTCTAACCTGTTGTATTGTCCACATTTATTAATTAAGGATATTTTTCCTTATTCTCCTATTAATCTTGTTTGGGCAAATCAAAAGTTGACTTTATGCATTAACTTAAGAGAAGAGCGAGAAAAGGCCATCAAATTTATCAAGCCAAAAGTGCAGCTTACATTCAATTCACCCATGTTCTAACCACATTATAATTGTTGGGAGGCAACATCCAGAGGTGCAAATGCATTGTGAACTTCAGACTGTTAATCAAGTACCAGGACCTTGGCACGCTTCACAGAAATCACCACCTTCAAAAATTATCACGTAGTGCCCTCATGCTCTCTTGCAACCCTTGCGCAAGTGGCCTTCATTGCATTTTATGTCTCTTCTTGGAGTTTAATGCCAGATTCTCTTGGAAAAAGACTTGCATTCATAGTGGATCATCTCTCAATTCAGGACATTAACATAACTTTTAGGAATGCTTAAGGGTTTGTTGAAAATCCCTTGCACAAGGAGCTCAGGAGCTGCTGAGTGCTCACTTTGGCAAACAGCACATCATCTGCAGCTGTTGCTTATTCATCATGGATAGTTTCTCTATAATTTTATTTTGCAACTCCATTGCCATGTACTAGTTAATTTTTCACTAAGACTGTAGTGCCTAATTTTTGTTTTTGCTGTTGCTCCATCCCATAAGTTTAATGTTGGATATCTTTTAACTTCTTTTGCAGATATTCCATAGAATCATACAGTATAGAAGAGGCTTTTCGGGTGTGAACTGACAAAAAATACTCTAAATCTACATTAGTTCCACTTCCCAGCAGTTGGCCTGTAGCCTTGAATGTGACAACCTTTTCGGTTACTCATCCAAGTACTTTATTAAAAGTTGAGGTTTCCCTTCTCAACTGCCCTCCTGGGCTGTGCATTCCAGGTTTTTACCACCCTCTGATTGAGGGCGTGGGGGGAACATTCTCAAATGCTCTTTACCACCTGTCTTTCATTATGCCCCTTTTGTTATTGATCCTTCAACTAAGGGGAATGGCTGCTTGCTATTCACCCAATCCATGCCTTTATCCAACCTCTCTTCATGACAAACTGCTTCATCCCAGGCAACATGCTGATCAATCTCCTCTGCACCTCTTCCAGTGCAATCACATCCTTCCTATAGAGCGTTGACCAAAACTGCAGGCCCACTTCTTCAGCTGTGGCCTTACCAAAGTTTTGTACAGCTCCAACATGACCTCCCCTACTTGTAATCTATGTGAAGACTGATAAAAGCAAGTGTCCTATATGTTGCCTTAACTACCCTATTAGTCTGTCCTGCCACCTTCAGGAATCTGTGGACAAGCATCCCAAGATCCCTCTGCTCCTATGAGCTCTATAGTGTCCTGTCATTGGTTGGGTACTCATCTAACAGTTTTATGCAGAATTGTAATTGTAATTGTAATTGTAATTGTATTCTCTCAATTTGGAAATTGGTGGTAACAAGATTATCTTTGTCATAAAAGCTGTTCAACTTGCATAGGTGCCTATTTTTATTAATGGAAAAGATGAGGAAGAATAATCCCTCACAGGAGAAGGAATGCCTAATATAACTGTCAGCTGTGGCTTGATGGTGATACTCTTGTCTCTGAATCAGAAGATTGTGAATTCATGTTCCACTGTAGAAATTTGAGTGCACAATTGAGGCTAATTACAGCAGTAATGAGGGACTGCTGTGCTCTGGGTGAAGTGTTGTCTTTGGCTCCAAAATTAAACAGGTTTGCTCTAGTGAACACTTAATATAAACACAAAAACCCCATTGTGCTCTTTCTAATTCTTGGGCAATATTTTTTGGTGTCATGGTCAATGCTTATTCTTTGATCAGTGTTACTTGAAATGGATTTGCCTTTTGTAAAACAATTAATTGCACTTGTACAACGAAAAACAGAAACTCCTGGATAAACTCGGCAGGTCTGGCAGCATCAGTGGAGAGAAAGCAGAGTTAATGTTGAGTCCAGTGACCCTTCTATAGAACTTTGTTCTGAAAAAGGATCACTGGATTTGAAATATTAGCTCTGTAAATATGTCCACCAATTTCTGTTTTTGTCAGATTTCCAGCATCCAGTTTTTTTTTTTTGTTTTTTTTTTAAAATTGTGTTTACTGAATATTTTTAGGCTTCATGAAACATTTGACTTTCTTCAAAGATACTGATTCTTTTGCTTCTGATTTCTATCACCTTGCTGCAGTTGAGATATAGGATAAGTGCGCAAAGAGTGTCCTGAATATCAGAGGCCAAGGGAGGGGATTCAGACATTTGGGGCAAGACTGCTGAACACAACGATCAAAGTTGCAGTGATTAAGAAGCACAAGAAGCCAGAATTGGCTAAGTAGAGAACTTCGAAACGCAAATCTTCTGGCATTGCAGGCTAGGGAGAGGGTGAAACCCTAGAGGGATTTTTAAATAAGGTTGACAATTTTAAAATTTGAATTATTGGTGGTCTTGGAGCCATTGTAAGTCAATGAGCTTAGGGGTGATGGATAAACATAATTTAGTGCAAATCAGGGATAAAAGGAGTTTTAGATGTCCTCCAGGTTCTTGCATCACAACAGTGACTGTAATCTGAGGTATAGCTGAAAAGAGCCTTTAAATTGTTCTAAGATCTGTAAATGGTGTTTGATTGTGCATTGGTGTTGTCATGTTCGCTGAAGGTTGACCGCCATGGATATTCACCTGTCCTGTGCTGACCTTCCATATTTTCTCATAGGTCAGTTGCATCCAGGCCACTGTATTAGTCATTTTTTTTTTCTATTGTTTCCTGTTGTGTTTTTGGTTGATCTTTGATAATTCTGTCTGCTTATGATGTGACCAAATAGATATAGGATCTAAGGATAGATCAGAGATGGTAGGAACTGCAGATGCTGGAGAATCTGAGATAACAAGATGTAGAGCTGGATGAATGCAGCAGGCCGAGCAGGAAGGCTGACATTTCAGGCCTAGACCCTTCTTCAGAAATGACCCTTCTGAAGAAGGGTCTAGGCCCGAAACGTCAGCCTTCCTGCTCCTCTGATGCCGCTTGGCCTGCTGTGTTCATCCAGCTCTACACCTTGTTATCTAAGGATAGATCAGGGTACTTTCCAGATGGTATAAAGTTGAATACAGATGTCCAAAGTTACTTGGGGGTTCACATGTATAGATCTTTAAAATATCACTAACAGGTGTAGAAAATAACCAAGAAAGCTAATGAATGCTGGCCTTTTATACCTAGAGGACTGGAGTATAAGGATGCAGAAGTTATGCTGCAGTTATACAAACCCTGCTTATGTCCTCCTTGAAGTACTGATAAGATCTGAGCACCTCCCCTTAGGAATTATATAGAGTCATAAGAAATGTACAGCATGGAAACAGACCCTTTGGTCCAACTTGACCATACCAACATGGATTAAGAATGAATGGGAAGATAACCAAGACCGTGGTGATAAAGCAGAGACCTAATTCTGGAAGTGAAAATTGGTGTAAACTGACAAGTCCAGGAACGTGTGGAAAAATTCTCATAACTTGGCTAGATCACATGATGTTAATTGCCTTTTGGATTTTAAATTTGTATTAAGTTAAACAAATTAGTTTTCTGTACTGTTCTCTGAGGTGTAAAAGAGAACTCCATTTAATCTTGTTTTCTTACCTACAGATTTCTTTTGAATTCCGTTCTTTGCTGCACTCTCAACTTGCCACTGTTTTTTTTGATGAAGTTGTTAAGCAGATGGTAGCAGCGTTTGAAAGAAGAGCAAAGAAAATGTATGGTCCGGAAACCAACATCCCACGAGAACTTATGCTTCATGAGGTGCATCAAACGTAAATAAAGGTTGGAAGGAGCCGTTGTAGGTCCCCTTTAAAAAAAAAAAAAAGTTGTATAATTTATTTATTAGTGTGGTGCTTTTCCACATATGCAAATGTGGGAGCGATTTTCTTTACCTACATGTATCACTTGATTTTATAATATGACACTGTAATCTTCTTGGAAAGCCCCTCTGGCAAAGTGTTACATATATAGAAAATGCATTATATAGATGCAAGTATACATGTATATAAAGTGCAGATATTTCAGCTGTAACTAAATGTAATTTGTCCACATGTTGTGGTGCATTAAGCTGGACTGGCTGCAATAACTTGTTTTAACCTGTGCAGATGGAGAAGGCAGCCAACCTTCTATTTATGAAGAGATATTTTGGGCTGTTCAGGTAACATGAGCAGTTAAATTTTAGTGTCAAACACTAATTCCAGAAAGTCACATTATACATTCAAAGGCTGACAGATTTTCATGTAATTTTAAGCTGTATGCCTTAACTATTTTCTGAAGTCTGTCTCCCCTAAGATGAATGCATCTACAAGTCCAATTGTCATAACAGCTTAATATTTAAGTGTTAATTTATGGAAACAAAATTCATGGTTAGTCTCAATTTAGTGCTACATTCAAGCACCAAGAACTCTTAAAACCTTGTTTTAAATGTAGATTAACAAATGAAGATATCCAATACAAGCAAGATTTCAGCCTTTCTCCTTTGCCAGTCTTGCATGGCAGCTTGTCATGTTCTCCAGTCTTTGCCAATAATGTGCAAGTGCAACGTGAGTTTGTTTCCTCAATAATTCTAGCTCCCCTCCACAAAGGACTAAAATTAATCTTCTGAACTCAAGCCTCTTGTATGACATTGAAATCTTTGAACACATTGTCCTCTCCTTTTAAATAGTCCACATTAGAAGTAGCATAAGTTTCTATTTGCATGAGTTAAACCTTTTTTTGTACTGGTTACACCTGTGTGTGTTGGGTCAAAACAGGGAACACTCATTCATTTAATCATGGATGAAAGTGTGCACATGTAAGTACTGTGAAGTATTAAGTCATCTTTGGGCAGTTATAATTTAAACTGCCCACATATTCCATAGAAATTAGCTCCAGTTTGTAACTGGGACAATAAAATTATGCTGTATTTATGACTTAATGTTATTTGTGCCTCATGATTTCACTGTAAATTACTTCCAAATAGATGAAATACTACACTAACAATGCTTATTATTCAACCTAAACTTTATTAATAGCTTAATCAGCATCTGTAGGAAAGAATGGGTGTGAATAAGAGAAAAGGTTAGTAAGTTTGCAGATGACAGTGCTGGTGTAGTGGACAGTGAAGAAGGTTCTGAGATGTGGCAGGTGGAGTTTAATTTAGACAAATGGAGGTGCTGCAGGAATTCCACCCTTAATGGTAGCATCATGGGTTGTGCCATGTGTAGGTGCCTAGTTCCTTAAAAGGTGGAGTCATAGGTGTGTGTGTGGAAGGCATTTGGTACACTTGCCTTTATTGGTCAATGCATTGAGTATAAGAGTTTGGGATGTCACATTCTAGCTTTACAAGACAGTGGTTAGGCCACTTTTGGAATACTGGGTTCAGTTCTAGTCGCCCTACATAGGAAAAGTGAAACTTCAGAGGGTTCAAAAATTTACAAGGATAGTGCTGGGAGTGGAAGGTTTTTAATTATAGGAGTAAGCCGAATAGGCTGGGGCTATTTTCCAGGGTACACTAGAGCTTGGAGAGGGGTGACCTCTATCCATACCCCACCTGATTTTATAAACCACATCTTTTTTGCAGGTCCAGTGTGCAAAACTACAGGGCATGTGTTTAAAGATAGTGAGATTTTAAACAGACCTGGAGGGTAACTTTTTAACTATAGTACATGCATTGAATGAACTACTAGAGGAAGTGGAGATGGTAATTACAACACTTTAATAGGCACCTGGATGGGTATGAGTAGGGAGTGTTGAGGGATATGGGTCAAATGCCAACCAGATGAAGTTGGACCAAAAGGGTCTTTCCATGCTGTAATTTCAAAACCCATTAAATGTTCCATAGGGTATTGAGGTATGTATAATTAAGTTGTCTATGCTCAATCTGATCATTTTAATAGCAATCATGATCTTCTAGAAAAAACAATTTTATTTGAAACTATTAAACTACCCCACAAGTCAAAATGTGATAGCCATCTGTTTTATTTATGGCAATATTACATGATATACTCACACTGCACTGGAAAGAGTACAGATCAGTCTGGTTTTTCACAGAAAACCTGCCTTGATCATTTAATTTGTTACTTATTGTCAGCACAGTACTGTTACCATAAAACCAATGAATTTCAGGTGGTTTACACTTTCAGTACTCCAAGGAATGTACAAATGTTGATTTTTAATTCAATATAAAATAAGTTACAATAGTACTGACAGAGGGCAGTAAACAAATTGCTTGAGATCCAGCACAGTCCAACATGGCTGCATTAACTTAATTAGAAATATTGCAATAGAGCTATTGTCTGTTCAGCCTGGTTTATATTTATTCATCTGGTAATCTCCTAGTGGAAGCAGCCATTCAATTGACCATATTAACATGTCAGTCACTTTTCATAGGAAAAGATACAAGGAATTAAAACATATCACCACCCATCCCTGCACCACCCATGCCACCCATACCCCCCATTCCTTGTGCTTTGTCATCCTTTGGGAGCTCTGTGACTACGGTTTCTGCTGTTGCCAAGAGAGAGGCGACACCAGCTGCATCCAGCAAGGCAGTCCTCACAACCTGCCAAAAAAAACAAACAAAATTTAATCAGTTTATATTCCATTCAGAAAACCGCAGCGATTCAGTGCGGATAAAGAGGGTAACTTAATCCCAAACAGTGTGGGGTGGGTATTTTGAAGTTTAGGAAACTTTGTTTTTTCACAGAATGTGGGCATTATTTGGCTAGGCCAGCATTTAGTACTCTTCAGGATGGTGGTGATCTACCTTGAACCACTGCAATAATGGGGATGCCAAGGTTAACGAGGGAGTTCTAGGATAGAAGCAGTAATGGAAGTTAAACAAATTAGCTTAATGTTGTCAAAAGCACTCAACTCTTTCCCCCCCCCCTACTGATGACTCTAGATCAGAGTTTCTCCAGCCCTCTTCATACTTGAGAGGAAAAGTTCTGTTCAGTCTACTACTAGTCTAAGTTTTAAAGAATCATATGGGTTAGTGCTCCAACTGTAATTACTTTTCTGCAGCTTTTTTAACCTATTCCTTAATGTCAAATTCACTTCAGACAGCTTTCGTGCCCTCAAAACTGCCCTTATTCGAGTTTTTAAAAATACAAGTCTTGAACTCACCTTTCTACCTTTGAAAAGTTTCCAATCCTTTTGTCACGTGGTTAAGGGGCCTGTATACCAATCCAAGTGGGATTTATCTTAAATATTTCTCAGCTCTATCCAAATCACTTCTTTACCTTGTTTTCTTGAATATGGATCATAGCACAGACATGCCTGACATACGCTCTTGCACTCTGTTGCTAATGACCCACAGCAAATCAAGGGTCTACGTATCTACAGAGACTTAGTGAAATGGAGTATTCTTAGATGGGCCATAAAAGAAATAGAATAAAGTGAAAATCCAGAAGCTATAGAAATATTATATACATAAACAAGGGATACCTTTGTGGGATCAATAATTCCTTTTTCTACCATCTTTACAAATTCCCCAGCCATTGCATCATAGCCAATCTCTGGTGGACTCTGTAGGATCTTCTCCACAATTAAGCTTCCTTCAACTCCAGCATTTTTGACTATTGTAATAGCAGGTACTTTCAGAGCTTTGCTAACAATGTCAATTCCTATAGAAATTTAAACAAATCCATTAAAAAAAGTGTACACCCTGTTTCATCATTATCCTCCACAAATATCAAGTCACATGCAACTTGCTCAGTTCTAGGTTATTAAGACTTCAAACTTGAACTAAGTTGTACACATGCACAGCTACAAAGTCACAGTCAATCTTAATGGAAGATGACAGGACAACAAACCACAGTAAATAAATGAGGGAACATTTAATAATACTCAATGTAGGCCATGGATTTTACAGATGCAGTGTTGAACTAGTAAAACAAAATCCAAATCAAGGACAATGTTTCCTTTTGGAGACGGTTATGCTAATATCACCATTTACCAAAGCCCCCAAGACTGGAGGTGACAAGCTCAAGTCGGATCAAATTGTAAACTTGGATTACTGTATTCTCACCTCAAAATAGGCAAACACTTGACTCCAATGTAGGGTTAAAGGACTTAAAAGGCTGAACAGGGTGGTCTTACCTTTGATAAGATCACCTTCCATTCTTAACTTATCAAAAGGATACTAGGAGGATGTTTCCTCTTGTGGGAAAATCAAACTAGGGGCACAATTTAAGAACAAAAAAAAGTTAAGAGCTCTGAAGCGATCAGAGGGCCATAAAATGTGGAAATCTTCAGAAAACAGGAGAGACTGGGTCTTTAAATCAGAGTCGGGTAGATTCTTGATAGACAATGGACTTTTGGGAAGTAGATGGGCAAATGGAACTAAGACTACAAACATCACCCATAATCTGACTGAATGGCAGCTCAGCCTTTAAGGACTGAATTACCTACTCCTGTTCCCCCAGCAGCATGTTCCTAATTAGGTATTTTAAAGACCTGTTTCTTGTAGCTGAAAATGAACAAACAAGAGCTAAATACTGATGAACTACTTACCAACTTTTTGGTCTTCGTTGACTGGTTGAAGATCACCCAATGCTGGGATGCACCGCAGTAGAGCACATCCACCACCAACAACAATACCCTCCTCCACAGCGGCTCGAGTAGCATTAAGTGCATCAGTCACTCTGTCTTTCTTCTCATTCACCTCCACGTCACTAGTACCTCCAATCTAGATCCATAATTCAATGGTTAGTTCAATACACTTTCAACCATAAAATAAGTCTCTTCCGTCACTTTTGTAGTTAAATCTAAGACTGTTGACTCCACAGGTCTATAAAATGGCATGAGAAGCAGCTTCACAAATTAAATGTGGCAATCAATTGAAAGTAAAGGCTTGCAGCTCTGAGTACTCTTCTACAGGAAGCTTCAATGTAACCAGAATTAAGAAAGAATACTTCAGAAAGATAGTTAACGGTCAAGTGTCATTTAAATTCAGGGTTGGAAACAATATTAACCATGTCATTATTAGATTAAATATGCAGCTTTCAAAGTTGGTATTCCAGCCACATTAATGTAACCACTTCCTTAATATTTTCATTAAACCTTGGTTTAGAAGCACAGTTGATTATTAATGCCATTTTTTGGTATTAATGTTGCTCAGTGCAGCTAAGCCAGCTTAGTTCAAACCAAATACATTAAGACCTATCTGTACACACATACATGACCACACCACTTATGCATACGAGTAGTATGTCTACAAATTATTTACCTTTAATACTGCCACACCATCTGATAATTTGGCCAGCCTTTCATTTAGCTTTTCCTTCTCATAATCACTTGTCGTAACTTCTAATGTTTCTGTGATTTCTTGAATGCGCTGTTCAATGGCACTCTTGTCACCCTTGCCTTTCAACAGCATGGTGTCATCTTTGGTGACTACGACTTCACCAACTTTACCAAAATCATGGGCCTGGATATCCTCCACATTCAGTCCAAGTGCCTCATCCCCAAATACCTACAAATGTTTACACAGACACTGTATTAAAACAGAGGTCCAAATCATAAATTTACTACACTCTACTAGCAGAAAGAAAAATTCTAATTCCAAAGTAAATCTTTTACTCTATTTTACAGAATGTCAGTTTATTGAAATCCTCAAAAAATACAAGTTTATCATTTCCTCAATTTATTGACTGTTCAATTTAGATGTGCACCAATACACAAATGTAAAAAGCACTTAAAATGTTAATTATAGATCTATTACTTGGACATGGAAACAATGTATAAATTTCACTTTCCTGGAACAAAAAAAAAGTCAATACACTCTTTACACTATTATTTCATTCTCTTCTAAAGTTCAGGTCCCTCTTACTGGCTATCCTTTGTGCTTGTCCAGATGAGAGAGGTAATTATACAATCAATCATAGCGAACTTAAAGCCCAATTCATTATTTGGCCACATGCTCACTTTCCAACAAAAATCAGGGATCAAACCAGACAGACAATGCATTTGTCACAAACCTCAGCAACACTGATCAATATTGTAAATAAAAGAGTATATTTAGGCAAAACGTTCCACTTTTTACTACAAATATTTAGTGTATTTATTACATACTATCAAAATATGATCATAGCACACTGGTTTAGTGGTGGGTAAAAGAAAAACACTATACAATGAATTATAATCTACCATAACTTTCCCACTTTAAAATACAGGGTTACACCCTAATTTTTCATCCCTCTCTGCAGTTCTTTATAGTTCCATCTCTGGTTAAAAAAATACAAAGAGTTTGTAAAATGGGGCTGTTTTATTTAGGACTGAGGAACGATGGATGTGATTTGACAGAATTTTAAGACATTTAAAATTATGATCGAATGGATCTTTACAGATAGAAAATGTCTTAATGTTTAAAAAGGAGAAGAGAATAAGGGGACAAAAATATCCTACACTGATCTTTAACTTAGGAAAAGAGGGGAATGACAGGACCGAGGTACGGTAGTGTGTACTACATAATTAGTAATTGAGACTCCAAACATTTATGAAAAGGTATGTGATCAAGGGAAATGAACTATTGCTCGAACAAACAGATTGGATGGGCTAATTACTGATCCACTATTATTGCACACTGTTTCAAAATGACAGCAGAGGCCAATTCGCATCATACTTCCTCAAAACTGAAACCTCGGTTTGCATAATCTCCACATAATTGAAATCAGACTTTAGTTCCCAATTATGCTGGCAAGTAACTTCCATCAATTTTAAAATCAAGTTATGGAGCTACCTTCTGGAACAAACTTCAATTTCATTTAATCCTTTATGCTCATGCTTCACGGCAAAGGCCATTGCAATACCACTGACTAAAAACCTAGACCACTGCATTTCCTACATGTTTGTTTATTTACATTTGATACTACTCACTGTACCACCAGTAGCAATGGCCATGTCCTTCAGTTGGTTCTTCCTGTTATCACCAAATCCAGGTGCTTTAACAGCCACAACCTGCAAACCAACCTTCAATCTGAAGGAGAAATTGTATATACACAATTAATAGTTTAGAAACAAGCATTTTAAAATAAATAAATGCAAACAAGATAGAAAATTATTGAACCAGAAATACCCAATGTTTTTGAAAACATTTAGCAAACTTGAATTTTGTTTAGCTAGAAAGCAGGTGCTTGTCATTCTCATTAATTCCACACACAATTCATCTCAGAGATAGTAAGAACTGCCGATGCTGGAGTTGGAGATACAGTGCGGAGCTGGACGAACACAGCAGGCCCGGCAGCAGAGGAGCAGGAAAGTTGACGTTTCAGGTTGAATTTATGAAGAAGGGTCCCTACACGAAATGTCAACTCTCCACAATTCATCGCACCTTGTTAATTGTTTTATACAAACATTAGTTCTGATTTTTAACCCAAAGATAATGTGAGCACATATTTACAAAAGTATGTTTAAATTTTAGTTTGTAGGTTTTTAATTGACTGAAGACATTAAAACGAACCTATTCAAAACCAAGGTGCTGAGTGCTTCTCCATCGATGTCTTCAGCAACGATAACTACAGGTTTACGGTGTGCATTGGCAATCTCTAAGGCAGGTACAATGGACTGTACATTTGAGATTTTCTTTTCACTAAGCAGAAGGTAAGCATCCTGGAATTCACATTTCTGACCTATTAAAAAAGTGAACTAGGAATAAGTAACATTCTTAAATTATTAACATATCATCCAAACTATTGATGAATCCAGAAGTGAAAATGCCAAAGACTCAAGTTCCGATATAAAGAGTTGAGAGTTCAAATATTAACAAGAGCTGTTCTTAACCTCTGCTTTAGTGGGGTGCAAAGATGGAAATGGCAGCCCAGAATAATCAGCTAAGCCAAAGCAAAAGTTAGCATGAACGGTTGCTCATAACAAACGCATTAGACTACTTTCTTTACGTGTTTCATTCATATTGTAAAGCCTACCTATGTCAACAGTATCCAGTTTGAAGTGCAGACCACAAACGAACAAAGGCATGGTAAAGACTAGGTATCCCTCGAGGCTGAAATGGTTCTTCAAGACCCATTTCTTGACGGTACAAAGACAGAACACTTGGCACGACACCTGGAGATGACCTTTAAAAAATCCTTTTGGAGTTTTCACATGGTGGCAGTATGGACACTGTTAGCGAGGAGTTCAACCCAGCAAGATATATGTTTTTATGTTCCCAACCAAGGCACTGTGTCTCTAGGAGGTGATGCAGTTCTGACTTGCAG
>NW_025968681.1:0-21746 GCF_021869965.1 Rhincodon typus | reverse complement strand
TTCCAAAGTTCAATTTGCTTTAATGGAAGTTTTAACGATGTGGTTATGTGAAAAGAGGTGTGCTGTGGAACTAATTCAACAGCGTTTCCAAAGAGCCAATACAGGCACAAGGCTAAATGCCTTCTTCTTAGCTGCAAGGTTCTCGGCCTTCCTTTTTTTAAAAACACACATGGACAGGTTTTGTAGACTATACACACAAACTGTGTCAAGGGTTTAGAAAAAGTGACCAGGTACACAGTTAAACCACTTCATTTTATGAAGATACCATCTGTGTCAGAGATCTACAACTCAGCAGTGAGTTATTTACAATACTGGATTACAGAACAACAGCTCAGCTCTATTTAATTCTATTCTCTAGTTAGAGGTGATCAATTACCAATAGATTGTACCTACTCAGCCAATTCAAGACAATAGAGCACTTGTTATCAATATTTGCCCATTTCAAAGAATGAGATTTATAGCCATTTCTAATATGATTTTGGCTTCCACACAAAGTCTGCTCAAGACCAATACTTATAGTTAACCTGGCTTTGTGCTAGCAGACAGTAAAGGCTATTGCCTCAACATAATTATTATTCTACTTTCATTTTGGAAGATGTGTGTTGTTTATATCCATGTGACTCTAACACAATCAGGTTTCTGTTCCTATCACAGTATTGAAACAGTATTTTCAAAGTCAATGATGTTTGCCTGTGTTACGGTCACTGAGAACTATCAGTCCTCATCTTTCTCAATCTGCCTGCAAACTATTATTGTTAACCACAGCATTTTCCTCCATTGCCTCTCTATTGTCATCTACCTGACCGAGACTGTATTTACTCAGTTCTTATGTATTGTATCATAGCCAGAGAATCACTAATGTCTCCTCTTCTAATCACTAATGCCTGCTCTTAAATCATTGCCTCTGGTGACCCCTACATTTCTATCCTCATCCCCGCCTTCCATTTCTCAGCTACATGCTGCCCCTCAGCAAAATCATCCAAAAGCACAACAACAACAGGGCTCTACCTCAGCCACTCCAGTGTTGCCAAAATTATAAGACAGTTTTCATAGGATCATAAACCAGAAAACGCTGAAACTTCCCAAAATTAAATATTGGGAAAACTGAAGACATTGCTTTCCATCACCACCACAAACTCCACTCAACTACTGATACTGTCTAAGGCTCAACCTAGGTGTGATATTTGGTCCTGGAGGTGAGTTTTTAAACCAGACATTTGTGCAGCCATTAAAACCACTTTTCCCAACACCTTAACATTCCTTCAGCTGAAACCCTTGCTCGAAGAGTCATAGAATCATACAGCTCAAACAGACCCTTCAGTCCAACCAGTCCACGCTGACCATGTTCCCAAACTAAACTTGCCCCACAGCCCCCACCCCCGCATACAGCCCATATCCCTCCAAACATTTCTTATTCATGAACTTATCTAAATATCTTTTAAACATTGTAACTGTACCCAGATCCACCACTTTCTCCTGGAAGTTCACTCTACACATGAATCACTGTGTTAAAAAAAAACTGTCCTGTGTCTTTTTTAAATCTTTCTCCTCTCACCTTAAAAATATGGCCCCTAGACTCAAAATCCCTCACCAGAGGGAAAAGACATCTGCCATTCACCTCATCTATACCCCCCCATGATTTTATAAACTTCTATAAAAGGTCACCACTCAATCTTCTATGCTCCAGTGAAAAAAGTTCCAGACTTTCCTTATAACTCAAATTCTCTATTCAAGCAACATCCTGATAAATCTCTTCTGAACCTTCACAATATCCTTCCTATAACAGGGTGACCAGAACTGGACTCTGTATTCCAGAAAAGGTCTTACTAATGCCCTTTACAACCTCTTGTCTTTGTTCCCCCCAGATCTGACTTTCCGGATGCATTTTTAGTGTCTCCCACATTCTCCCCTAATTCCCAAATTGAGATCTTGCAAAGCTCTGCGGTCCATGTGCTGGCTCACACCAAAGCTCATTTCCCTCGCTAATTGACCTACAAAGGCTCCAGGTTATGCAAGGCCTCATTATTAACATTTTTACTTTTGCTCTTAAATTTGTCCAAAGCTTCACCGTTTGTTACCTCTAATCTCTCTCAACACTCATATTTGCATTGCTGTAATTACTGGAACTTGAGCATCATAGATTTTAATTGAACCACCATTGGCAGCCATGCCTTCAGTTGAAGGTCCAAGCTTGCTAAACTTAAACTCCCTAGATCTCCTTTAAGATACTCCTTACTAACTACTACTTTCACAAAGCTTCTAGTCATCAAAACTTCCTGTAGGGCTCTATGCCACATTGTTGATAACACCTTATAATATTTTATAGCCACCTTTAACATAAAAACAACATATAATTATGTCTTTATTAGATGTGGATATTATTAGCAAGGCCAGCATTGACCAGTCATGCCTTATTGCCCTAAGTAGGTGCTGCTGAGCCACCTCCTTGAAGCACTGCAGTTTTTGTGTAGTAGGTACACACATTGCGCTGTTTAGAGAGTCATTCCAGCATTCAGACCTAATGATAGTGAAATAATTTTTAGGGTTGTTGGGGGGGGGGGGGGGGGGGGGGGATGAATTTTGACTAAACTGAATTTTCTGAAGATTGGCAGCTGCGATGCTGAGTGAGCCCGAGACGGCTCATTCACTTGGCACTTCTGGCTGACAACGATTGCAAATGTTTTAGCTTTTAAATTTAGCACTATGCGGAGTGCTCAATCATTGTGAATGGAGTTCCCCTTCACTTAGTTGTGGTAGAACAGCAGACATTTCATCCAATCCATTGGTTAGGGATCCATTAGCCTTTTCTATAGCATGCTTACAATCCTTTTTTGTAGCTCATTCTTAGGTATGCTTGATGCTGCTCATGACACACTGTCTTCATCTCCTTACTGAACCAGTGTTGGTTCCTGAGCTAGACTGTAGTGATTGCCCAAGGGAATACCAAGCTATAAGATTACAAATTATGGTGGTATTAAAGTTGCTCCTGCTGACCACGGCACCCAGCTGGTGCCCAGGTTTCTGTTCGGAATCTATCTCCTTTGGCATGGTAGTAGTACCACACAATATGATGTGAAAACAGGCCATTCTATCCACAAGGACAATGCTGTGGTCACTCCTATCAATACTATCATGCAAAGATGGAACTATGACAGATAAATTGATGAGAATGAGGTTAAGCAAAGTTTTCTCCTCATGGATTCTTTCACCACTGCTGCAGGTTCATGGCTCGAAGACTCAAGAAACTTATTCAACCATGTTACTACTGAGCATCTCTAGGTGACTGACATTGAAGTGCCCACCCCCTTTCAGAGTACATACTGTGCCCCTGCCACCATCAGTACTGTTGTGGTGTTCTGACTCATCCTTCAAGGGAGGTTGGTAGTTGGTAAATTAATAGAAGGTGTCCTCACCCACCTTTGACTTGATGCCATAAAACTTTGTGAGTATGAAATCAATATTGAAAACACCCCCCACGGCTAGTCCCTACTGACTATATACCACGGTGCCAGCACTACCGGTGAGTCCATCCTGCCGTTGGGATAGGACATTCCCAGGTGATGGAGAAGTCCAAGATGTCTGACTGTTGGGGTTCTGTGAATCTGATGCTT
Source organism: Rhincodon typus (assembly GCF_021869965.1). Lineage (NCBI taxonomy): Eukaryota > Metazoa > Chordata > Chondrichthyes > Orectolobiformes > Rhincodontidae > Rhincodon > Rhincodon typus. The sequence goes on along the minus strand of NW_025968681.1, from coordinate 18,135 downwards.
GACTAGTCTTTGGGACAGGTCTCCGGATTTTAGCAAAGGTGACAGGTGTTAGTAAAATGGCCTTTGCAAATTCTACGGGGTTGGGTGTGTGTAGTGATATGATTAAAAATTATATCTTCAAACCAGATTGTTAAGGGTTAATTGGATATGACAATGAGTATTTGGAGACAAGTGGAAGATTACTGGCCTAGTGCAAAAACAACTTAAATTTGGCTGTGTGGTAACTGCATAACCTTGATTGTCTTTGGGAACCGTTCTTTTATCTAATTGACACACGGCCACTTGGATGGTGTTTTCAACTTATGTCTGTACAATGGAATATCTGGAAATGTACAAAAGTACTATGATACTGCACGTAACCAGAATATTATTAATATCAGGGACTCTGTCACACTCGTCAGACTTCACCTCAGACTGGGATTTGCAACTTGAAGACAGTGAGACTTATTGTCACCTCAGTGCATCTTACTACTCAATATAATCAATCAATCATTGCCACATAATATTATATATAACTGCCAACAAACATATTAATTTGACTCACTTAACCCATAGAGTTTTTGTTACATCCTTCAGAATTCATTATCAAACCATAACAGTGTGTCTTATCGAAGTGTCCAGTGATTACATCAATGCTAGGGACTCCATGCAATTTTATTTATATTAATCTGTATCACTCAACCCTTATGATAAAAATGATTGGCTTGTAAGCCATTTCAGAGGGCAGTTAAGGGCCACTCACGTTACTGTGCATCTAGTATCACATCTAGACCAGGCAAGGACAATAGATTTCTTTCCTTAAAGGGCATTCATGAGGCAGATACATTTTATGATAATCTTAAATTTCACAGATACCAGTACTGATATAAGCCTTTTGCTCTAGATTTAATTAATATAAAACTTAAAATTTCCTTACCGCTATGGGCTTGAACTCATGTCTTCAGAGCAACCGTGCAGGCCTAGAGATAATCACTAAGTGCTGTTGCCTTTTTGCTTGCATTAGTTGCAATTGAAGAGTGTAATACAATTATAAAGTCAGAGAGATTTAAGAGAAGCTGAAGTAAACCGAATACGCACATTTGTTCAGGTTTTAGTAAGCGTGGATCCTTAAATGATATGGTATAAAATATATTATTGCTGCCGCTATTGCATTGTGAAAAATTGAATAATTTCAAAGTTTTCTATTAATCTGAGTTTAAGAGATAAGAGAACTAGAAAAACACAAAGATGGCATATTTGCTGGGCAATATATCAGTGAGTTGAGAAACAATATACATTAATTTCATTTGAAGAGACAATTATAAACCATGAGCTAGATAAGAGCAGGGTGGTGGGAGACAGGAGCTTTCCCATAATTGGACTACATCCAATAAAGTGCACTGTGATTTTGCAGTTGTTATCTCAGTCTACAGACATTTTCAATTCTACAATGAGCATTTCTTAGAGTAATTCAGTGAATAAAATTGCAGCCTCATGGTAAGTCAATGATCAGCTGTGAAAGATGTAATATGTGCATTTATATAGGACTTTACCAACTCAAACATCTAAAAACTACAAGGCAAAATGTACTCATGAAGATAACGTTTCTCCCACAAGGAATGCCTTGAACACCCTGCAGAATTAAACTAGTTTGGACCTTACCAGAGTATCCTTGATTAGGAAGCTCACAGACGAGGTAGAGGTCAAAGTGTTCCAAAAACTGCCGGGCCAATTCAAGCTTTTGGGCAACAATCTTTTAAAAATAAAAATTAATTAGCAATTAGGATAGTGTGGGGCATCTGCTATGGAAATAAAAGGCATCTGATCATCAAGAATTTACAAGTTTTAGTCTATTAACCAAAGGAAAAAAAGACTGAAAGATCTCCGTTTATGAACAATCCTTTCCGACCAGCAGCAGTGACAGCCAGACCTATTTTCTCTGTTAAACACACAGTTTTCTCATTATGTTTTCTCTTCTTGGACCACCATCTCTCTTTGGAGAATGTTATTTTTCAATGTTCCCAACTGTCAAGAACCCATTGCCAACTCACCAAAAGAGGGAGTGTGAACAAGAAGTGTCATGGAGCTGTCCAAATTTGGGAGAACAAGTTTTAGTAGTACAACTGCCCGAAAAAAAAAAGGATTATCTGGCCACAAGGCAGGTTGTGCAGCATCATACACACAGTATCTAATTACTTTGTTGTACAAAAGTTAAAATATTATCCTTTACTTGTTGGCACTGATATTATAGCAGCAGGAGTAGAGTTGAAAGCTAAGCTTGCGACCTCATCCTTAGAAGCTCAGAAATTTTCCTTTAAATTAAGGAAAACTTTTTTGCTATCCGAAAAACAGAGAATGATTGCTTGGCACTTCACAGAAAATGGAAACCAGGCTGCAAAAACTGAACTTATCAGAAAAAAGGTGGTGGTGTTCAGGGACATCACCCACTTCTTCCAAGTGACAAAGACTGCAACATGGGGTGCAAACAGACGTCAAAGATTACAGTTAAGGAAAATCTGGTCCCTGCCTTACAAAAGCAAACACAGACATCAAAAGTTGTTAAAAATAGATCATTCAACTACACACAAAAGTAACTTGATAAAACTTAAGAACAGAATTGCTAGACTCATATGGTTCTGAGAGTTTCTCCAAGGAGCGACTGACTCATGCAGATCAGAATGCAGCTTGCAACAGGAATATTGCAATTAGTGCACCGACCAATTTTCCCTTGAAGTAGTTAATGCAGCAACGCAAATTTGTGCATGGGCTATGCAAAAGTTGAACCTTTTCATGTTACTAAATGCAAAAACATTTGAAAAGGGTTCACATGCATAGACAAATTAATTCTTTTTGGAGTCTGGAGGCAGAGTGTATGCTATTAACCAAAGATTTCCAGTCCAGATAGTCATCTGATGACCCCTGTTGGAAGTGTATGCATAAATCTCAGTTAAGTTTAGGATTGAGTTCCTCTGTAATGCTTTTCATGATAGCCAGTCAACAATCAATCAAGGATCACAAATGAAGAATGGACACTTTCAAGCAGAGTGAAAGGACAAAGTTAGAAACCAGAATCCAGCCTAAAATTCACCCCCCGCCCCCAACACAACAGACATTGTTTTGGAGATAGGACCAAGTGCTCTTCATTAGCTTAAAAAACTGCCCATTTCCTTTTGTCTATACAGTGTTTAGGAGGAATAGACCATTTAACCGATTGAGCCTATTCTGTCATTCAATAAGGTCATGGCTGATATCAATCTAACTCAGCCTTGAATAAATTCAGTAGTCTCTGCTACTTTCTGGGGATGAGAATCCGCAGTGTCACAAACTTCAGAGAAAAAAAAATTCCTCATTTCAGTCTTGAAAGGAAGACACCCCATTTTTAAACTGTGTCCGCTAGTTTTAGTCTCATCCACAGGAAAGTATAACTTCATGGTATCCACCCAATCAGTCCCTTCAGGATCTGACATATTTCAGTAAGATCACCTCCTCTTCTTCTGAACTTCAACAGGTATTAGACCCAGAGATAGTAGGTACTGCAGATGCTGGAGATCTGAGATAACAAGGTGTAGAGCTGGATGAACACAGCAGGCCAAGCAGCATCCGAGGAGCAGGAAAGCTGACGTTTCGGGCCTAGACCCTTCTTCAGAAATGGGGGAGGGGAAGGGGATGGGGATTCTGAAATAAATAGGGAGAGAGGGGGAGGCGGATAGAAGATGGATAAAGGAGACGATAGGTAGAGAGGAGACAGACAGGTCAAAGAGGCGGGGGTGGAGCCAGTAAAAGGTGAGTGTAGGTGGGGAGTGAGGGAAGGGATAGGTCAGTCCAGGGAGGATGGACAGGTCAAGGGGGCGGGATGAGGCTATTAGGTAGGAGATGGGGGTGGGGCTTGAGGTGGGAGGAAGGACAGGTTAGGGAGGTGGGGACAAGCTGGGCTGGTTTTGGGAAGGGGAGATTTTGAAGCTTGTGAAGTCTACATTGATACCACTGGGCTCCCAAGTGAAATATGAGGTGCTGTTCCTGTAACCTTCGGGTGCGCTCAGTTCGCAACAAACAACTGCACCTCCTAGTCGCGAACCATTTCAACTTCCCCTCCCATTCCTTAGACGACATGTCCATCCTGGGCCTCCTGCAGTGCCACAATGGTGCCACCCGAAGGTTGCAGGAACAGCAACTCATATTCCGCTTGGGAACCCTGCAGCCCAATGGTATCAATGTGGATTTCACAAGCTTCAAAATCTCCCCTCCCCCTACCGCATCCCAAAACCAGCCCAGCTTGTCCCTGCCTGCCTAACCTGTCCTTCCACCCACCTATCCCCTCCTCCCACCTCAAGCCCCACCCCCATCTCCTACCTACTAACCTCATCCCACTCCCTTGACCTGTCCGTCCTCCCTGGACTGACCTATCCCCTCCCTACACTCACCTTTACTGGCTCCACCCCCGCCTCTTTGACCTGTGTCTCCTCTCCACCTATCTTCTCCTTTATCCATCTTCTATCCGCCTCCCCCTCTCTCCCTATTTATTTCAGAACCCCCTTCTCCTCCCCCATTTCTGAAGAAGGGTCTAGGCCCGAAACGTCAGCTTTCCTGCTCCTCGGCCTGCTGTGTTCATCCAGTTCTACACCTTGTTAGCTCAGGTATAGACGCAACCGATTTGATTTTTCATCGTAGGATAAGCCCTCCATCCCAGTGAAGTAAACTTTGTCTGAACTGCTTACAAACGTACAGATTAGGAACTATTAAATTCTGGACAATATGATTGTGGTAACAACTCCACTTCCCTGCATACCCCGATACCAATCAAGTCTCTTGTTAGCCAAGAATCAATTAAAATCACTCCATCTGTCTACCTACCTCTGCGTTAAGAATATTCAACGATCTTCCCTCCACCACACTTTGGGAACAGTGTTTCACCGAATCCCAAGCCTGCAGAGAAAAAATTCTCATCTATCTTAAATGGAGACCCCTTATCTTTAAAAGTGTGATGAAATTTTCCATTTTTAGGCCAGATTTTTTTTCAGGGAGTCTCATGGCAGATATCTCATCATGATTCACAGTGACATTTCTGATGGTACCTTCAGCTCCTCACCTTATTAGTGTACAGACAGCCTCTTGCCATCATTGTCTGGCAGATCACCAGAGGACACCAAGGCACCAAACACAAAATACTTAAAACACTCATAACGGTCTAGGTCAATGCTGTCTCCATAGTCAGATGGAACATACTGCATGACAGGGAAAAGGTCAATGATCTTCTGTGTTCCATATGGATAATATCACCATTTTCTCTCTCATCTCTCACTCACCTGAACTGTTCATAAACCTCACCAATGCTCATTTGCTACCAACCTGACTACTGCATGCAGCATCCCCACTCAATGGCTCTCATCCTCCACAACTACCAACGCCTCCTACCCTCTGGTTAATAAGCTACACAATCCACAGGGGCTGGTAGCCCCTAAATAAGTGCAGAGTGACTGAGCACTAAGAAATGAAGCCAAGAGCTATAAGATGCACCCCGAGTAGATGCATGAGATGGCTATCTATGCCTGTGTGCAAAGTGACCTGGCAGGACCATGCACGTTTAAAGATATCCCAGAGTTCTACAGTGAAGTTTTCAAGGACTGAAGTGGATTCTGTTGGTCCTAGGCTGGCCAGGATAATGTGAGAGAGGCTGGTGATTTGCCAAAACAACTTTAGTGGATGGAGGGTGAAGGAGGTAGTTGTACATGGAGCACACACCGGCAAAGAGACATTAAAACAAAGGGAAAAGCAACAAGTGGCAAGCTGCATTCACCAAGTAACCACTCAGATTTTGAAGTCAGGAATCACCATCTAGTTTCTCAAGAGAGAGAAGGAGCAAAATCGAGAGCTACACAGAAATAAGGAGAGGCTAGCTAATATTGAGGACCAAATGCATGGAAATAAGGAAGTCCCCAGCTACTAACAAGATTTCCAGTTTAAGCTTTAAAGGAGAAAATTGTAACTTTTTTTTCTTGAGTGTCAGATTTTTTTCCAATCTCACCATATTTTCCCAAATTTCTCACCATTGTTTACACCGTAGAATGTTTGGAAAAATTCCACTGTGTCCTCAAGTGCTAGTCTGTGCCAGAGGGGAAACATTGTTTCAGCATCCACCTGGTCAAGACCCAACAGGATCTTGTGGTTCAATAAGATCTCTCTCAGATCCAACTTTTTCTAAAAACAATAGTCCCCTCATGTCAGGAACCAGCCAAATAAATCTCTTCTGAACTGCTTTAAATGCAATTATTTCCTTTCTAACATAAAAGGAGACTAAAACTGTATTGCACTCCAACTGTGGTCTCACCAGCATCCTATGCAACTGTTGCAAAATACATTCCCTTTTCCTTGCAATAAACAAACAAAAAAATCCATTTGCTTTCCTAATTGCTATATCTGCAAATAAACATTTGCGAATCAATTACCAGAACACCTGTATCCCTCCAATATTGCAAAGTTCTATAATCTCTCACCACATAAATAATATATTGTTTTTTTATTCTACTTTCCATGGAGGACAAAGTTAACATCTTTCCACAATATACTCCATCTTTGCCCATTCAATGAAATCAAAATCCATTTTCCGATTCCTAGGCTCTCTTCATAACTTATTTTCCTACCTACATTTGTGGCATCAGCAGATTTAGCAAATGTAGCTCAGCCCCACCATGAGTCATTAATATTGGTTGTAAATAATTAAAACACCAGCACTGATCCCAGAGGCACACCGCTTGTTACATCTTGAAAATGACTCACTTATGCCTATTAACCTAACAGCTGACCAATCCCTTATCCATTCCAATATGTTAACCAATGCACCATGAGCTCGTTTTTTAATAGCCATTTTTAATGTGATTTATTCTTTTTCATAGCACGTAGGCATTGCCAGCATTTGATGTCCATCCTCAATTGCCTGTGAACTAAGCAGTTTGCCAAGCCATTGCAGGGGGCAGCTATGGGTCAACTGCATTACTGTGAATCATAGAATCCCTACCACCCTCCAAAGACCCTCCCACCCAGAGCCACCCCCTACCCTATTGCTGTAATTCTGCATTTCCCATGGCTAACTCTCCTAGCCTGCACATCCCTAGACACCGTGGGCCATTTAGCATGGCCAATCCACCTAACGTGCACACCTTTGGACTATGAAAGGAAACCGGAGCGCCCGGAGGAAACCCAAGCAGACACAGGGAGAATTTGCAAACTCCACCCAGACAGTTGCTGGAGGATGGAATTGAACCCAGATCCCTGGCACTGTGAGGCAGCAGTGCTAACCACCAAGCCACCATGCTTCCCAGGTCACTGGTGGGCCAGACGAGGTACAGCACACCTCCTTCCCTAAAAGGATGTTAGTTACAATATAATCGATTTAATTGAATTCCACCAGAATTTGAACCCATGCTGCCAGAGCATTGGCCTAAGCCCTTGGATTACAAATTCACTTATGCTACGATCGTGCCACTGAAATCCCACCACCCATCTTGTCTCCCACATCCCAAATGTACTTTGCCACCTCAGTAATAAAGATCAGAATTGGAGTTTGTTAGACCAATAAGACAGGAGCTTGACAGAAATTATCTAATGCACAGGACACCTGTTCCCCCACAGCTCCAAAATGAAACAATCATTTTGCTCATTCACATTACATTAAATTCTACTGGAGCAGTCTGACTGGAAAAGCTAAGCCATTAACAAATATTCTTTGGCATTTGACGAAGAAGCCAAGAATCTTTTTTTTGAGGCAAGTTATTTCAACAGGCATGAATATCCCTCCCCTCTCCTCCTCTGTGACTGTGCACAAATCAAGACAATTCCAGAGCTGCTGGCTGTGCCTATCCAAGAGACTCCAGGGCCAACTGAAACATCCCAATTTCTGTCATTGCACAGGTCAGCTACACCTAATCCGCATGGCACAGCTCCATTTCCTTAGACAGTGCCTTTACCTACTTTTTGCTTCTCCACAAGGAGCTAAACGTGCCTTTTTAAAGAATTCTTCACTTAAATAATTGCACTGTTGATACATTTTGTAATTAAGTTGAAAATCACTTTGTTCCAGATCATTAATTTAAAACGGACAATTGATAGTTACATTCCATTTATTCAACTAAATATATACATTCCAAAAACGCAAGTAGACATAAACATAGGGATTGGAGGGCATTGTAATGTTGCACTAGCAATCAGGGAGACACTGGCTAACAGTCTGGGAACATTAGAACTAGGTTCAGGAGTGGGTAAGTCAGCCCCTCAAGCCTGCTCCACCATTCCGTATGGTTATGGCTGATCTTATCTCCACCTCAAGTCTACTTTCCTGCCCACTCCCCATGATCCTTCAACGCATTACTAAGTAAAAATCAGTCTATCTCCTCCTCAAAATTTATTCAGTGTCCTGGCATCGACTGCACTTTGGAATGTTGAATACCACAGATTCACAGCCCTTTGAGAGAAGTCATTTCTCCTCATTCTAAAAGTCTAGATTGCCCCATAAAAGGAAAGCATCTGTTCTACATCTACTTTGTCAATCCCCATTAACATCTTGCATACCTCAATTAGATTTCCTCTCATTCTTCTTAACTCGAGAATATCACCCCAAGCTGCTCAATCTCGCTTCATACAATGAACATTTCATCTCTGGAATTAATCTAGTGAATCCCCTTTGAACTGCCTCCAATGAAACTGTATTCCTCCAAAATTATACACGATATTCCCAGTTGGGGTCTCAGCTTGTACAGTTTTAGCAACACTGCACTATTTTTATACTCTATTCCTTTAGCTATAAATGCCAAAATTCCATTTGCCTTCCTTATTGCCTGCTATTCCTGCACACTAGTTTTCTGCGATTCATGTACGAGGGTACCCAGATTCCTCTGCACTGAAGCACTCTGAAGTTTCTGTCCATTTAGACAAGTTGCCTTTCTATTCCTCTGACCAAAATGGAGAACCTCATACTTATCTACATTAAGCTTCATCTGCCAAATGTTGGCCAATTCATCCAGATCCATTTGTAAATTTTTCATTTCTTCATTACAACTTACTTTCTTGCCTATTTTACCGTTGCTTGCAAATTTGGCAACTGTACTTTCTATCCCTATGCCTAAGTCATTCATATAGAATGTAAATAGCTGGGGCACGAGGACTGAACACTTTGGCATCCCACCAGTTACATCTGGCCAACCAGAAAAAGACCCATTTATCCTGAACCTCTACTCTGGCTAATTAGCCAATCCTTTATCCAAGTTAATTTTTAACCCCTAACCCGATGTGATCTTACTTGGTGTATTAACATTTTGTATAGCGTTTTATCAAATGCCTTCTGGAAATCCAGATACATTACCTCTACAGGATCCCCATTATCCACTTTGTTAGTTACATCTTCAAAGAATTCCAGCAAGTTAATCAACCACAATTTATAAAACCATACTGACTTTGACAGATTGCATTTTGACTTTAGAAAAAGAAATCTGACATCCTCTTCTGATCTGGACCAAACACAATTCCAGGCCCAAAGCAATGTGGCCCAATGGGCCATTTAAGTTCAAGGGCAATTAGGGATGCGCAACAAACAGGACCTTCGAATGCATGTCCAAGGATCCCTGAAGGAAGTTGGGAAACTAGATAAAAAGTGAAGAAGAACCGCATATAGAACACTTTCCTTTATTAGCAGAGGCATGAAATAAGAAAGCAGGGGCATTCTCATTTCCAGTCATCAGATTCCAACTTCCCTAGCAAAGCTTACATTTATTGCCCATCTTTAATTGCCCTTGAGAAGGTGGCGTTGAACCAGCCTTTTGAACCGCTGCAGTCTGTCTGTTTTAGATAAATCCACAATGCTGATAGGATCCAGCATTTTGATCCAGGCAGTAAAGGATTGGTGATAGTTTGAGGTCAGGATGCTCTGCAATTTAAAATGTGAACTTGCAATGGTTTTTTCATATGCCTGCTGGCCTTGTCCTTCTAGGTGGGATAGACTGTAGATTTGGAATATACAATCAAAAGGAACCTTGGTGTAGGACTTTAGTGCAACTTGTAAATGGTACACACTGTTTCCATAGAGCACTGGTGATGGAGGGAGTGAATATTTAAAATGGTGGATATGGTGCCAAACAAGCTTTATCTGGATGGCTTTGAACTATTGAACAGAGGAAAGTCTAAAGTATCTCTTCATACTGCTGACTTGTGCTTTAAAAGTTGTTCGACAGGCAATGGGGAGTCAGGAGGCAAATTACCTGATGCAGTATTTCCAGTCTGTAATCAATGCGGCCACACAACGTGTATGCCTGGTCCAGTTAAGGTTTCTGGTTAATTTAACCCATAGGACGTTGATAGCAGGTGATTCAGTAATAGTTGAACATCTAAAGGAAAGTTGTTAGGTTGTCTCTTGTTGGAGATAGTCTCCAAACGGCACTTGTTTGGCACAAATTATTTGCCACTTATTCCATGCCTGTCTGGTGTTTAGCACTTGCTGTAGGCACCTGACAATGAATACAACTGCCCAGGAATATTATGCCTAAAACAAAACGGCAAATACAATCTGACCACACGGTGCCCATTCAGTCATCAAAATAATGGAAAGGGTCATCAACAGTGTTATCAAATGGCAGATAGGGTCCAATAACTGCTCATTGCTCCCCAACCTTGGGTTCCAGGAGTACCACTCTGCTTCGGGTCTCACTGCAGCTTTTGACCAAACATGAATAAAAGAGGTGAATTCCAAAGATGAGGTGAGGATGACTGCCCTTGACACCACGACAACACTCACCTGAGTAAGGCATCAAGAAGCTGTAGCAAAACTGAAGGTGGTAAGGAAACCTCTCCTGTGGAAAATGGTTGTGGTTGTGGAAGGTCAATTATCTCAATCATGTGACATTACTATTATTCAGATTAACATCTTATGGTACCTTTATCTGTCTCATTAATAACTTTCCTCCATCATAAAAGGTCTTCAGTTCTGATGAAGGGTCACATATTGGACTTGAAATGTTATCTGTTTCTCACTCCACAGAAGCTACCAGACCTGCTGAATTTCTCCAGAATTCTGTTTTTAAATTTCATAAGTAGGAATGTCCATTAATAACTGCACTGCATTAGTACCATTAACAACCTCTCAGATGTTGAAGCAATTCATTCCCACAAGCCCAATACCACCTGACAGGCTTGGAATAAGTGATAAATAACCTTCATGTTAAGCAATGACTATCTCCAACAAGAATCTAATTGATCTAACAAAACAGAATAAAGAAATTTTAACTCTGAAGAAACAATTAGATATATCGCATTTCCTTTCCCTTTGGAACAAAGAAGGGTGAGATTTAATTGAAGTGCATAAACTGCCAAGGCACCCAGATAAAGGAGATAAGGAGCTATTCCCAGTGATGGAGACGTAAATTAACAGGGGCACATCTTCAAGAAATTGGTGGAAGGATTGAAGGAAAATCGGGGAAAATGCTTTCAGGCAGAGGTGGTGGGGATTAAAATCTCACTACTTGAAAGGATAGTAGAGGATGAAACTCTCCTCACATATAAAAACTACTTGGAATTATTCCAAGTACTATAACTTGCAAGGCTACAGACCAAGAGATTAAAAATTAGATTAGATGATAGCTTCTTTTCAGCAGGAACAGACATGATGGGATGAATGGCCACCTTCTGGGTTGTATATATTTTATGCAAATGTTCCACAAACAACAATGACCAGAAAATGTGCTTCACTGATGCTGGTTGAGTAAGAATTATTAGCTAGGACTTTGGGGATTAACATCACCTGCTTTTCACTAATGCCGAGTCAAAAGGTCTTATACATCATTGTGATAGAGCAGGCAGGAACTCCATTCAACTTTTCATCTTAAATGGTCATATTCCCTTAATAAGGACCAGAGACTAAGGGTATCTGATGTGCAATATAAAACAGAGTCATGAGACTATGTCAAACAAGTGCCTGACCGCTTCAGTTAAAGCAATATACACTGCTTTGAGAGTGTTGGGGGCTAATGGAGATCAATGAGAAAAATTACCTCCAGCATCTGCTCTGCTGAGTGAGTTGTGTGGGTGTCAATCAAAAGCTTTTTCCCATCTGCAAGAAGAATCTCCAAGAGAACTGCTCGTGCACGAATCTTAAAGGTTTCCTGCAACAAAAGAAAAATAATGAAAAGAAACAGCTCAGTGGTATTTTCTGCAATGGAGGTGCAGAAAATGATTTCCATAATTATTATAACCGACTATTATATAAAATATATTTCCATCTACATTATGGTGAAAGTATAGGAAGCAGGAAGTGCACTGGAATGTTTTATCCCACTTAGATTTAGAGAAAAAAAGAATTATTAGTTATTGTAGTAAGTAAATTACAAGCCTTCACGTTTGACATCTGCTAGAGATAAATACAGCAGCATTGGTTTAATGTGTTGTATGGCTTTTTCTCTTGGCTGTCTACACATTAACACATGATTTGCGCTAAAAAGAGAATCAATAGCCAAATGTAACATGAAGAACAACAGCACATGAATTTCAAACAAACACTCAATAAAATCTTCAGTTATTGTTCAGCTAATCGAAGTCAACATGTAACACTAGGGGGTCCTTTTAAGGGGGCTCATGGTGCACTGGTAGTATCCCTACCTTTGAGCCAGGAGGCCCAGGTTCAAGTCCCACCTGTTCCAGACATGTGTAATAACATCTTTGAACAGGTTGATTAGAAAATAGATTTTTTTAAAAATGCACTTTTAGCTTTCGAAATTAGGTTAAGCTTTATACATGCAAAAGGCACAAAAACAAACAAACAAACAAACAAGTCTGTCCAGACTACGTCAGGGCTTCTGTTCCACTTGAGGCCGCAACAGGAATGGCATTGAGGGGAGTGTAGCAGCAGCCAGGGGTCTCAAGTGGTGTCGGCTGGAGGTCTGGTGCGTGGGAGCAGCTGTGGACTTGAACCTAACATGTTGGGGAGGGCAGTCCCCCGGCATCTGTGGGATCGAGAGCAGGAAGCCTGAGGTTTCCCGGAGAGCGGGCCAAAGTGGGGGAGACCGAGCCCTTGCAGGGAGTGCACTTAAGACTGTTGAACTTTTACTTTTATTTTTCCACTTAATACTAGGAAGGACTGTAATGTTAACTTTTAATTTTATTAAGAACAATAGTAATGCTTTCCTTTCAACTTTGTTTCTCTACGTGAGTACTTGCACCCAAGTTTTATACAGCGATACCTTCGTGCCTAAGATGTCACTGTATGTGGCAACGTTGTACACTTTTCACTGTACTCCTGTACTTGAGTACACGTGACAATAAAGCTTAAATCAAAAAAAAGTAAATCAAATCCTATCTTTCCTCATCTAAATCTATCATTGTAACCCTATTCCTTTCTCCCTCCAATGCTTACAGATTTCCCTTAAATGCATTTATACTATTCATTTCAACTTGTCCAAAGATGTGCAGGTTGGGTGGATTGGCCATGGAAAATGCAGAGTCACACAGATAAGGTATAGGGGTGTGCTATGCAATCTGCCCTCATAACTTAATACTCTAAGTCTGGGTATCACTCTGGGGAATATGTGCTGCACCCCCTTCGAGAAAAATATAATCAAGATTCATTTGATGTGGCTTGCCTTTAACAAATGCATGCTGGCTTATCTGTTTAACTTGTTTGCCCAAATGCTCAATAATTCCATCCCTAATAACAAATTTCATTAACTTTCCACCAACAGGCATTCCTCAAAGTCCAATGTTATTTCCTCATTTCCTAAAAAAAAACAACTTTCTTAAATTGAGCAGTGACAGTGTCCCCTAAAATTAAAAAAAACTGGCTATTTTGAAAGAAAATCCATCTACCAACCTCCTTATGAAGTCCGACAATCTTACTCGACTTGTTAACTGTTTGCCTTGATATGGTATCAGAGCTCAGTCTCCCAGCTATTTTAGCCATCACAACTCTGGCTAGATGACTAATTTTGCATTGCAACTCAAATGTACTCCTTATCTTTGTTATTGGTTTAACTGACTAGCATCACTGCAGTTTTTCAGCTTCATTCTTATCAACTTCTATGTGATCTGTTACAAATTTTGGATCTGTTGGCCTCAACCTTCTATGCTGTCCTTTTTATTTTTCATTTGTTCATTCATGAAACAGAAAAAATTGGAGCAGGATAAGACCATTTGGCGTGTCAAACCTGCTCCACCATTCAAAATGATCATGGCTGATCTTCTATCTCATTGTCCTACTCTTAGTCCTTTCCCCATATCCCTTGATGCCTTTAACCTCTTGAAATTTATTTCTCTCAAATATATTCATGGACTTTTCCTCCACACCCTTCTATGGTAGAAAAATCCACAGGATAATTTCCCTATAAAGTAAAGAAATTATTCCTCATCTCAGTCTGAAATGGCCCAGTGTATCTTAAAACCACGGCCCTTGTTCTTGACCTTCTAGATAGGAAGGGCATCATCTGCATCCAGCTTTGACTAAATTTTGTGTTACAATGGAGGTCCACCCTCATTCTTTTAAAACCCAACGAACACAAGTCCAATCCACCCAACTTCTCATTTGATAATCCTGCCATCCTAGAAATCAGTCTGGTCAACCTTTGCAGCAGTTCCTCTATGGTAATTATACCTTTTCTTAGGTAAGGAGACCAAGATTGCATATAATACTTTTTGTGTGGTCTCATCAAGACCCCGTACAACTGCGATAAGACTTCCTTGTTCCTCTAACCAGACCCTCTAGTAACGAAGGCCAACTTGGCTATGATAGTTAGCTCCCATGCTATGTTCCTTAATGGGAATTACAGTGGAAGGGCAATAGCAAATATTCAAAAAGCAGAATTGCAACAATTGTTCATTCCTGTCTGGTGCACAAGTAAAACAGGAAAGGTGGCCAAGTCATGGCTTACAAGGGAAATTAGAGATAGTATTAGATCCAAAGAAAAGGCATACAAATTGGCCAGAAAACAACATACCTGAGGAATGGTAGCAGTTTACAATTAAGCGAAGGAGGATAAAGGGATTGAATAATAAAGGGAAAATAGAGTATGAGAGTAAGCTTGCAGGGAACACACAAACTGACTGCACAAATTTCTATAGGTTTGTGAAGAGAAAAAGATTGGTGAAGACAGATCCAGATCCTTTCAGTCAGAAACAGGGGAACTTATAATTGGGAACAAAGAAATGGCTACTAACTAAATACGTACTTTGGCTCCGAGTACACGAGGACACAAATAACGGGGAACACAGGATTTAGTGAGAGGGAGGACTTGAAGGAAGTCAGTATTAGTAGGTAAATGATGTTGAGGAAATTGATGGGATTGAAGGCTGATAAATACTCAGGGCCCAATAGCCTACATCCCAGAGTACTTAAGGAAGCAGCTCTAGAAATAGTGGGTTCGTTGGTGGTCATCTTCTAAGAATCTCTTGGCTCTGGAACATTTCTACAGATTGAAGGGTAGTTAATATGACTCTTCTATTTAAGGGGAAAAGCAGAGAGAAAAATTGGGAATTATAGATCAGCGAGTCTGACTTCAGTAGTGGGAAAATGCTAGAGTCTATAACAAAAGATTTAATAGCTGAGCACTTGGAAACCAGTGACCAGGATCATACAGAGATAGCATGGATTTATGAAAGGGAAATTAAGCTTGACAGATCTACTGGACTTCTTTGAAGATGTAACTCATGGATTTGATGAAGTGTGGCAGTGGATGGGGTTTATTTAGACTTTCAGAAGGCTTTTGACACAGTTCCACATAAGAGATTAGCATGCAAAATTAGAACTTGGAATTGGGGATCGTACATTGAGATAGATAATGAATTGGTTGGCCGACAGGAAACAAAGAATAGGAATAAACAGGTCTTTTTCCGAATAGCAGTCAGTGACTAGTGGGGTACCACAGGGATCAGTGCTGGGACTCCCAACCATTTACAATATATATTAATGATTTACATGAGGGAACTAAATGAAATATCTCCAAACTTTCAGATGATACAAAGCTGGGTGGGAGGATGATTGTGAAGATGATGCAGTGCTGTTTCAGTGTAATTTGGAGTAGCAGAATGAGTGAACTAATGTGGTGCAATGTGGATAAACGAGAGAGGTTATCAACTTTGAGAGCAAAAAAAAAGGCAGATTATTATCTGAATATCTATAAATTGAGAGGTGGGGGGAGGGGTGATGTGCAATGAGACTTGGGTGTCCTTGTACACCAGTAACTGAAGGTAAGCATGCAGGTGCAGCATGCAGTAAAGGCAGCAAGTGACATGTGGGCCTTCGTAGTGACAGGGTTTGGAGTACAGCAGCAGTGAGGCATTGCTGTAATTTTACCAGATCTTTGAGAGACCACAACTGGAGTATTGCTTGCAGTTTTGGTCTCCTTCTCAGAGAAAGGATGTTCTTGCTATAGAGGGAGTGCAGCAAACGGCAGACCGATTTCTGCAAATGGCAGGACTGACGTCTGAGATGTTGAATCAGTTAGGATTATGTTTGCTGGAGTTCAGAAGAATGAGGAATCTCCTTGAACCCTGTGAAATTCTAACAGGACTAGACAGGGTAGATGCAGGAAGGACGTTCACAGGTGATGGGTATTCCAGAACCAGGGGCCACAGTTTATGGATACAGAAAATTTCTTCACCCAGACACAGTGGTAAACTTGTGAAATTCATTGTCGCAAAAAACAGTTGAGCAGTCATTTATGATTTCAAGGAGGAATGGAATATAGCACTTGGGGCTAAACGGATCAAAAAGGTATGTGGGAAAAGTGGGAACAAGCTATAGAGTTAGACACTCAGCAATGATAATTAATGAATAGCAGATCAGACACAGGGCAGAATGGCCTATTTCTCCTTCTATTTTCTGTTTCTGTGTTTCTATGTAATTACCATTTGCCTTCCTAAATGCTTTATCTACTTGTTTGCTTTCAGTGAACAGTTTACAAGGATATCCAGGTCCCTTTGTATATCAACATTTCTCAATCTATCACCATATAAAAATAACAACACTCTAGAACTCCATTTTTCCTGCCGAATTAGACAACTTTACATTTGCCCTTATTATACTGCATCTGCAATGTATTTACCCAACTCGTCTAAATCACCATGAAACCTCTTTACACTCTCTACTTGACTCACAATCCTACCTAGTTGTGTGCAGTCAGCAAACTTGAAGTATTACATTTGATTTTCATTGCTGGCAGGGTCAACATTGACTGCTAATCCTCAACTCCCCACGAGAAAAATAGTGGTTAGCCACATTCTTGAATCACTGCAGTCAATGCTTCTCACCCTTTCACCTCATTAAAGTCTCTTTTCTCCTAAATGATCTATTCCCTTCTTTGAAAGGAGTTTCTAGTCCATTATGTTAGTATGCTACAACTCTACTCATTAATGTCCATATAGATTCTAAGAATTAAAGGTGGTAACAATTGTACAAGTACTCCCTAATAAATACAAAAATCCCTCCCTGTCCATTTTACATGGAAGCCATGTCTAGATCCCAAAATTACTTGGTGTGTGTTTGCAACATCCAGAACTACTAACTTATATTGTTGATACATACTAACCAAGTTGTTTGGTTAGTGAATGCACAGACAAAAGGCAAAGCTGAGCAACAAAATTCCAAGTTGAACTCACAGGTGAAATCAGTCAGGGCAGCAAAGCATTAAAAACTGTTCCTCAACTAAGTAAGGGTCACCAGACCCAAAACGTTAACTCTGATTTCTCTTCACAGATGTGCCAGACCTGCTGAGCTTTTCCAGCAGAGATAGTAGGAACTGCAGATGCTGGAGAATCCGAGACAACAAGGTGCAGGGTTAGATGAACACAGCAGGCCAAGCAGCATCACAGGAGCAGAGAGGCTGACGTTTCAGGCCTAGACCCTTCATCAGAAAAGGGGGAGGGGAAGGGGGTTCTGAAATAAATAGGGAGAGAGTGGGAGGCGGATAGAAGAGGGATAGAGGAGAGGATAGGTGGAGAGGAAACAAACAGGTCGAAGAGGCGGGGATGGAGCCAGTAAAGGTGAGTGTAGGTGGGGAGTTAGGAAGGGGATAGGTCAGTCCAGGGAGGACGGACAGGTCAAGGGGGCGGGATGAGGTTGGTCGGTAGGAGATGGAGGTGCGGCTTGAGGTGGGAGGAAGAACAGGTTAGGGAGGCAGGGACGAGCTGGACTGG